>NC_056731.1:114696707-114751707 GCF_019279795.1 Protopterus annectens | reverse complement strand
CTGGATTAACAGGAACTATTTACTACAAACTTGTCTTTTCAGTTACATCCTGAAGATGTAGAAGTAATGGAAACAAGTCAGACTGTTGGTTTCTGCTTATAATAAAATAATTGTTGCCCTTCAAGAGGATGTTCAGCTACACTGTCAAGGCATGTTGTCTCACACCTACTAGTAGATTACCTCTTGGTTTGCCCATTTCAGTCAGTTGAAATGATCCTGTTCTGTTCGTGAAAACAATGGGATTGTAGACTTCCATATTTGATCAGTCTGTGAATCTTCAATGGGTGCTTGGCATCCACAACATATGAACAGAGTGATAACCCAAGAAGAAACAGGCTATGCAATCAGGATGGTAACAGAAAAAGGAAGAATTGCCATTTTGTCCAAATGGCCCAAATATTTGGACATAGCCTGGAATGTTTGCAGAGAAGTACAAAGTCATGACCCAGGTGATCTGGGATAAGGTCTCTCTCTCTCTCTCTCTCTCTCTCTCTCTCTCTTCAGGAGGACAGAGAGGGGGGGTCACAGTATGCAATGACCTAAAAAGGGGGACACCAACACAAAGCAGACATGGCAGATGTGTTTTTGAGGAGACAGGAGATTTAAAGAGGGCCATCTGGCTATGGAAAACACCAGTCCAACATGTGAAACAATTCTGCATCAGAACTAAAATAAATTCAAGCTTCTGGACTAAAATGAGCTCTTCACTGGGAGCTAATAAGTTAATAAGAATAAATGAAGTAAATTTAATATCAACTTGTGCCTATAAAGCTAGAAGAGAATGTGTAACTTATTTCCCATTGGCAAAAGGAGATACCAAAAACAGTTTGAGAAAAAAAATGTGTACACAGGCCATATGCTTAGAAATGCGACACACATACCTCACATACCTCAGAGATAGCTGGTGTGTGTGTGTGTGTGTGTGTGTGTGTGTGTGTGTGTGTGTGTGTGTGTGTGTGTGTGTGTGTGTGTGTCTGCACCTCTGAACTTGCAATGTGAATATGTGTGAAAGAAGTCTCAGAATCATAAACATAAAAAATTAAAAGAGATGTTATGGGCAGTTACTATAATGCACAGGGTTGTGTTTTGGCTAACAGCAAGGAATAAGTGAAGGAAAAGAAAAGGAGCATCTCTCATGGAGTCAGAGTATGCATGTCTTAGATGTTGTCAGCATTAAGTCCTAGTCGGTACCTTTAAAGAGTAACAGTGAACCTATTCTTTTGTCATAATGTTAAAATGTACTGAATATTAGGACCTTTTTGATGGACAAGCACATGATTACTAGTATTCAAATTAAAATGCTAGTAGTATATGTTATTAACTACTGTGTTTGCTTGAATAAAAATAGATGTTAACACTGCAGAGCTCCCCAGCAGCATTTCAATTACTTTGTAAGACATCCTCCCAATGTGCAGGTCCCTCACTGGTGTTACTTGTGAGGATTGAGGCTCATTGATTACTGGACCAGTGCAGGGGCGTCACATATTAATTGTTTGGCAGTGGTGGGATAGCCACATCAAATATTAATTGGTTAGTAGTGCTGAGTTAGCCACATCACATTATTAATTGGCTTGTGGTGGTGTGAATATTGAATTCCTGTAGCTTGTGTACAGTGATCACTGAAGGTGTTTTTGTACTCTAAATCAGCCATGCAATGAACATTCAGAGTTCATATCACATTTTTTTTTTTTTTAGCTTAGTTAGTCAGGGAGAGCAAGCATGTCAGCAGAGGAGTATGGCAAGCTGACAAGGAGGCAGTTGGCTGGGATGTGCCAGGCTAAAGGACTGGTGCATGCCAACCTGACTAAAGCAGACATGATTGCAGCTTTAGTCACAGGTGCATCAGAGAATAGCAACAAGGAGGATGATCAGACTGGCCATGGAGATGTACAACTCTCAGAGAATGGACAGCTCAACCTTTCCACAAAGGACTTAAAAATCCTTTAGCTTTATTTTAGTTAGTTAAGATCTATAATATATGTGATTACATTTTATTTTTCCCATTGCATAACACATTTGTACTATGTTATTTTTTTGTATTTGTAAAATTTGTAAAATTGATTTTTTTCTCTTGATTTTTCCCCGGCCCACCCAAAAAATGAGCATAACTGACGGACTCCAATGTACGGAAAAATAATAAAATAATAAATAAATAAATCCATCTGGAGCTAAAGAGTCTTGAGTTGGAGGCCAAGCGTTTGGAAATAGAAGCAGCAGAGAGACTGAGATGTCTGTAAGCTGAGGAGAATGATAAACTGCTACACCTGGACGCTGAGGAGAAGGAGAGGCAGAGGCAACATGAAAAGGAGATGCTGACTCTTCGCCAGAGTCATGGAGGTAATGGGAAGGGAGAAACTGAACCCCAGAAGCAACAAAGGTCAGTAAATTTCTTCCACAATTCACAGAGGGGATAATTTTGATAGTTTCATTCATATGTTTGAGAGGGTATGTAAACAGTATGATGTTGACCAAGGACTCTGATTATGGTTCCTGACCCCTTACTTCATGGTAAAGCTGTAACTCTTCTTTCCAAACTGCCTGATAATGACTGTTTAAGTTATAATGTTGTGAAGAACTGTTTGCCAGAATTTTTTAAGTTAACACCTGAAGCTAATAGGAAAAAGTTTAATGAGCATAGACGCAAGGCAGATGAAAGTGTGTGTGAATATGTTGCTGCACTAAGCACTTACTTTCATAGGTGGGTGAGTGGATGTCAGGTCACCACTTTTGAAGGGCTGGCAGACCTTTTAGTGAGGTTACAAGCTCTTAGCACATTGCCTGAGGACATGAGAATCTGGTTAGCTGATAAACAATGCCTTACTGTAGATGAGTTGAGGAAGAAGGGAGACCTATACCTAGCAACCAGGGCATCCCTGCACAGGAAAAGGACACCCAGTGCTGCTCATGGGTCTAAGGGAACCCATGGTGGGCAGCCCAGACTGCCTCAACAGAATCTGCCAGTATCAGGGGAAACCACTAGTCCAGGTTCATGTCCAGGACCTAGGGTTAAATATTTTAAATGCAACCATTGGGGCCATGTAGCATATAGATGTCCATGGAGCCAAGGTGGGGAACAAAACCTGAGAGAACCAGTAAGTGGGAATGACAAAATGCCAATAGTAGGTTGTCTCGAGACAACAAGGGTACCAAACTACCACCCTGCAGATCTCCTGATATGGAATGATTTTGGTAATGCAGTACCATGTGTTCATGCAGTTACATGCAGTCAGGCTTGGAGACAAGCATGTGGGTATGGTAGCATGGGGGAGAACCAGACAGTCTGCACACTTGCAGCCAGGACTGGTGAGGTGGTTACTTCAGGGAGGGAGCTACCCTGTAGCAGTGAGACTGAAGGTGAGCCACAGCTGCTTGTGGGTACTGATGTTCACTTGGATAGAGTGACTGCAAGGGCAGAGGTGAGTAGTAGTACCCAGGCTGACAGTCAGGCACCGCTGTCAGAGGATACCAGACTTTCTGTGGAATGGGAGCTGGAAAGGGTTACAAAGAGAGAGTTGAGACAGGCTCAGCTCTCAGACCATACACCACAAGGCCTGAGTGAGGTAGCTAGTGAGGCAACTGATTCTCAAGGGAAGGGGGAATCTGTATACTGGGACAAAGGGTTACTGTATAGAGACTGGCCCCCTGAGGGAGGGCTAGAAGGTGAGAGAATACAGCAGTTGGTAGTGCCCATAGCCTACCATCTGGCACTTCTAGCCACAGCCCATGATATTCCTTTTGCAGGTCATATGGGCATAAAACATACCAAAAGATGTATTATGCAGAACTTTTATTGGCCTGGAATTTCCAGAGATGTGACAGGGTACTGCAGGACCTGTGAGCAGTGCCAAAAGGTAGGCAAGGCAGGAGACAAGGTGAAAGCTCCTTTGATGCCTTTGCCTGTGACTGAAGAGCCATTTCAGAGGGTAGTTATGGATATTGTGGGACCTCAGAGTACCCCAAGTTCCACAGGGAAAAAGTATATCCTAGTGGTAGTAGATTATGCTACCAGATACCCTAAGGCAGTGGCTCTGTCCTCTATTAAGGCAAAAAGGTGGCAAATGCTTTATTAGAGATTATCAGCAGGGTAGGTTTCCCAAAAGAAATACTGACTGGCAGAGGTGCCAAATTCATGTCAGACCTGCTGACTTATCTGTGGAAGTACTGTGGGTGAAGCACCTAAAGACCACCCCTACCATCCCCAGACTTATGGTCTTGTTGTCAGGTTAAACTCTACACTTAAGACGATGCTGCAGACTTTTGCAAGCCAGTTTAAGAGGGATTGGAACAAATATTTGCCCCATCTGTTGTTTGCTTACAGAGAGGTTCCCCAGGAATCCACAGGTTTTTCACCCTTTGAGTTGTTGTATGGGCATAGTGTGACAGGACCTTTACATTTAATTCAAGATGTGTGGGAGGTTGAGTGCAAATCCCACAAGGAGTCTGTTGTGGCATATGTCCTACACCTCAGGACAAGGCTCAGGGAAATCATGGGCTTGGCCCAGGAGAACCTGGCAGAAGCCCAACAGCAGAAAAAGGTCTGGTATGACAGGAATGCTTGAGCTAGAGCTTATGCTGTAGGGCAGCGGGTAATGGTTCTCATTCCTGTCAGACACAACAAGCTGCAGGCAGCGTGGGGGGGACCATACAGGGTGGCAAGGAAGGTCAGTAATGTTAACTACATGGTGGAACTGCTAGGCAGGAGGCAGGGGCACAAATTGCACCATGTTAATATAATGAAACCTTACCATGATAGGGAGGGCCTTGTGCTGAGTGTTTGCAGTATTTGCAGTGTATTGCAGGAGGAGTCTGAGGGAGAGTTGGTGAATGATCTCCTCAGTCAGGCTCGGACTGACACCTCAATGGAAGGGGTTGCAATGTCACAGCAGTTATCCCCTACCCAGGTTTGAGAAATCTGAGAAGTGTTACAGGTGTTTGGGGACATGTTCACTGAGAACCAGGGTGCACCCACCTGGTGCAGCACCATGTGGATACAGGACCCCAAAGGCCTATTAAGCAGGCCCCTTACAGGGTGCTTGAGAGTGTCAAACAGACTCTGAGGGAGGAGATACAGGAAATGTTGTAACTAGGGGTAATTCAGGAGTCTAACAGTCTCTGGGCCTCCCCAGTGGTGCTGGTACCAAAGAAGGATGGCAGCACCAGGTTCTGTGTGGACTAGAGGAAACTAAATAGTCACACAGAGTCAGACGCTTACCCCATGCCTAGGACAGATGAAGCCCTAGAGCAGGGTGGGGCTAAGTACCTTACCACCATTGATCTTATCAAGGGTTACTGGCAGGTGACCTTGACTCCCAGTGGTATAGAGAGGTCAGCCTTTGTGACTCCTTTTGGCTTGTATGAGTTCACAAAGATGCCCATTGGGATGAAAAATGCCCCAGCAAATTTTCAGAGGCTGGTAGATCATATCTTAGCAAGAGCAGGAGCAGGATATTTTGCCCTTGCTTACCTAGATGATACTGCCATCTACAGTCATTCCCAGCAAGAGCACTTTTAGCATGTCAGGAAGGTACTGGGCAGACTACAGAGGGCAGGGTTGACCATTAAGCCCAGCAAATGTCAAGTGAGTATGGCAGAGGTCTCCTACCCAGGACATAGAGTGAAAAGTGGTACGAACAGGCCAGAACCTGCCAAAGTGAAAGCCATTCAAGCATGGCCTGCACCTGTTACCAAAAAGCAGAGGACATTTTAGGGACAGCAGGATAAAACAGAAAGTTTGTCCCCAATTATAGTACCATACCTGCTCCCCTCACAGACCTGACAAGAAAAAAAACAGGCCAGATAAGGTAGTGTGGACCCCAGCATGTGAGCAGGCATTCCAGAAGCTTAAAGGAGCTTTGGGAGGACCCCCTGTGTTAGCCAGTCCAGATTACAGCAAATAATTTGTTGTGCAGGTGGATGCTTCAAACCATGGGGTGGGGCCTGTACTTAGCCAGGTTTCTTCAGAGGGAGAAGAGCACCCAGTGGTTTATCTCAGTCATAGGCTCCAGCCCAGGGAGGAATACAATGCAGCTGTAGAAAAGGAATGTCTAGCTATAGAGTGGGCACTGCAGAAACTTCAGCCTTATATGTATGGAAGGAAATTCACTGTAGTTACAGACCACAATCCCTTAACATGGTTACATCGAGCCAGCCAGCAAAATGCCAAGTTACTAAGGTGGAGCCTAGGATTGCAAGCATATGATATGACAGTGCAGCACCACAGTGGGGTTAACAATGCCAAAGCAGATGGGGTCTCAAGACAGGGAATGGGGTAAGGTATTCCCATATAGGCTCAACCCTCTCAAGCAACGTTTCTCAAGGGTTACTTGAAAAACTATCTTGAGTTCCCTTGGGGTGGGGGATGTGAAGCTGCCAGCCCAGCTGACTAGAATTTTGTAAATAATCCTATGTCATTTGTAAATATTAATATGATTGATAGGCTTGTCTTACAAGTGTAAGAAAACTATGTTATGTGTGTTAAACTGTGTTACCTGTTGAGCTTCAAAAATGTAACCACACTGCACCCTGCTGAAAAAGAGCAGAAATGTATACGGACTATATACCTATGCAAATGTATGTTTTCATGGTAGAAGTTGGAATATACAGAGTTAACTTGCAAACTCGTAAGAAAATAAGTTGGCAAGTAAAGAGTTTTACGATGATGTTTACCACAGCTAGAAGACAGAATGTCTACAGCTAGAGTTTCTTTCCACTGTCTTAGGACAGAAGTAATTACTAGGTTTCAAAGGCAAAAGTTTGTAACAGTTTTAATACTTCCAGTTTCAGGCAAGCTTCTAAGAGATAAGTGTCAGCTTCTAAGAAATAAGTATTCCTAACACTGAGGTGCTAACTTTTAGGTTTCTGTTGGCCTAGAAACTAAAGGCAGACATGACAAGAATGATGTAATCTGAGATAACCCAGCAGAAATGTTTGATAGCAAATTAAGAACTATCTCAGAGAGTGAGTCTGTGCATTTTGTATCTTGTTCTGGACCTGTAAACATCCTCTCACCAGCACTTCTTTGCTCTGTAAGTAAGACTTAAATCATAGTATTTCTCTTAGAGATAGATGGAAATATAGTAAAATTAGCTTAGATGTTTTCTGTATTCATGTGAGACTGTCCTGCAATGCTGTTTTAAAATATTTCCTGTGATTCTGAACTCTGTTGTCACTGTATTGAGTTATTGAGTATTGTCTTGTTCTTTTATTATTTATCAAATATATTAAAACCTTTTAATTGTGGCTGGTTTTGTTTAGAGATATTTAAGCTCATAGAGTACTTGCATGTATTTGGTAACACTGTACAGGCCACTCTTGAATAGCCTTTGTCTTGAACACACTCACCATTTGGATAACAGTAACATTAGACAGTAAGATTGGGCACCCTTTAGTAAGGCCATTTATAGTAGCTGATAAGTATTGCTTGGTGACAGTGATAACTACCTTATAGTCTGGGCAGAAGGAGCATAGCTAGTAAACCTGTAACAGCCTTCCCAGGAGTGCCTGTGTGTTTGTATATAAATCAAATCTCAAACTGTGTGTGTGTGTCAGCTACTTGAGCACGGACACAAAGCACTGGTTGGACAGAGAGGGTTCTGGAGGTTTTGGCTTGACCACTCGGCTTAGATCTTCACCCTATAGCTGTGCCAGTGGGGAGTCTTATTGGGGATCTGGAGAGAGAGGGGGAAACCAGCCCCAGACTGACTGTTATCTCTGTGTGCTCCTAAGGGAAATTATACTTTACTGTGTGTATTTGTCATCCTCCCAATGTGCACGTCCCTCACTGGTGTTAGTGGTGAGGACTGAGACTCCTTGATTACTGGGCCAGTGCAGGGGCATCACAGTTACCTTTCTACATACCTAATATGTGTCCTTTGTTAGTTGCCCAGAGGGATAAGTTCTTAAATGTTACAATGACTGTGATTCATAGAGGTGCACAGCACTAAAGCAATGAGGGCTTGTGGTGCAAAGCAGCTGAAATCTAACTGTGGATGTAACAGGTAAGGGTTACAGCTAACAAACCAAGTGAAAGCTACACAATAAAGCAAATGGGCAGTGCTAACATGTAGAACAGCACCACAGCAGGGCAGGATACTGGAGGAGTAGCCCTGCCATAGCATGTATGGCTGATGTACACAGTTTCATAAATAAACCAGCCATCCCTACCTAAGGCACTACAAATTGCAGCATGTATGACCATCAGCACTATACAGCAGCATACAGCCACAGGCACAGCAGCATAGTACAACGCAATGCTGTAGAGGAACAGCAAAGTGGGTTTGTATACCAAAGTGCCCTAGCTGCTCATCATATATACTGGGAGGCTAATGGGCAGATAGGAAAGTAAGAAAAGAGTACAGCAAGAGGGCAAAAGGGAGAAAAACACAAGGGTGCCAAATAAGCAAAGCAGGGGCATTTTCTGTGGGAGATATCCCATTAGCATAATAAAAAGAGAAGAGTAGAAGGAAAAGATAACAAGGGAAGACCCTGGGTGGGATGAAGTGAAAAGTGCAATAGCAGATTCAAACAAACACAAGAGCACAGACATAAAGGGGTGGTAAACATACAAAAAGTGGGGTGGACAAAAAACAGATAAATAGATAGAAAGCCAATAAGTACTAGTGGGGACAGCATGCCAACAAATAAGGTATGGGTAATAACAAACAAGGAAGGGATAGCACCATGAGGGGGAATAGGGTGGACTGCTCACACGGTTAGCTGCCAGATGATTTCAGAGAGAAACAACACCAGGCATCACATAACTAGGTGAAATACGACCAGCCACAGATTCCACAGCAAATTTATTGCACAATAAAGCACAAAGATATCTCTCTCTGACGTCTAGGCTGAAAAAGCATTCAAGGAGTAGAGAAGCATCATAAAAGAACTTGCCTAAATACTAAAAAACGTGACAATAAAACAATTAAGCAATTTAGCTCTTCATTCAACCCATGTGGATGCAAAGTATCAAATTTAAGAATATATACTGATTCCTTAGTCAGAAGCAGTTTATTAAGATTACATATATCATATAATGACACATTTATTTTTTCCAAAATAGTGCCTTGTAGCCCTTTATTATTACTCTTATGAAAATGTTGGAAATGTACTGCTATAGAACTTTCTAATTTCTGATTATCCAGAATGTTTGTGCTGGCAACCCCAGCAGTTACCATGACTCCCACATCTGTCACAACTCACAACCTTACAGATGCTTTCCAGGGGTGATGTCCCACAGGGACATTTGCTGGGGGATGGAGGGCATGCACTCAAACCTCAGCTGATGACACCCATCAGAAATGCACACATACCCACAGAGGAACACTATAATGAGGTATACAGTCAAACAAGAAATATCACAGAGTGTGTGTTTGGGCTGCTGAAGCTACAGTTTCAGTGCCTAGATATATGGAGGGAGGTTGCACTATGATCCCAGTACTTGTGCTGAAATTATTGTAGTCTGTGTTATCCTACACAATATCATCCTATGAAAACAGTTGCAAAAGTAACACCAAGAGCTAAGACCAAACGTTCCACCACCAATGGCAAGGTCACCAAATCCACACGCAGGTGAGGAGTCAGAGGGGAAACGCCCAGCTGCTATGGATGTAGGAAGATGTAGGCAAGCACAACATGCCCTCACCCTGGCCAAGAGGCAACAGACAGCACACATGCTGACCACATAACGGGTACTCCTTTCATCCTATGCTCATACAAACAGCAAAATTGATGGTAGCTAACACTCACAACCTTTACTTACTCATATAATAGCTGTGGGCTGCTAGCATCAGACAGAGTCAGCCCCAAATGACAATAGTGGTAACTGCAGAACTATCAAGGTAAGTTTTTAACCAGTAAAAGAAAAGTAATTGTGTAAGAACATGAATGAAATTAATGAATAGCAGATACCTGCATACTGTTACTTGAAAAGGTACCTAAGTAGAATGTGTGTGAATTGTCCAGCAATGAAATCAATACGTGACATGACTGACTTATGTAATATATATTTATGCAATTTATCAGCTAACATAACTCATGCATCTCAAATACCCAGTACAGAAAAATCAGTCCAAACTCTAGTTTTCCCTACATTCTCACAGGTGCACCAATAAGCATGACCGCCATAGCAACAAATTCAAGGTAGGAATCACAACACTAAAATGCTGTAATAAATCAGAAAAAAATTCCAAGTGACATCACCAATACATATCCTAAGCACTCAATTTGCTATCCATCCTGTGCATCAGACAATATACATAAATAACCTTGAATCCAGAAGACAGTAACAAGGTGATGGCACAGTTATCATTTGCAAAGGATAGGGGTTGAGGGTCAGGAGGCTAAGGCCAACACCAGAGTAGTGAGTGTGTGCGAGTAAGGAATACAGGCAGGCAGAAATGTAGATAATATCAAATGGCCACTGAGACAGAATGACCTGCAACCCTCATTAATGCCTCATGTAGCTGGTATGTGTGCATGTCTGTAGGGGCACTCTCTGTGAAATGTGTGTGTGTGCATGTCTGTAGGGGCACTCTCTGTGAAATGTGTGTGTGTGAATGTCTGCATGAACACAGCCAAGCTCTGTGCTAGCACTATGTTTTGGTATGTTGGCCAGGTGTAAGACATCCATGGTAGAGTTATCAGTTTATCGTCATCAGCCCCAATCACGAGAACTGGTTCTGCCAGGAGTTGCATTCAGAAAGAAAGGCCAGCACCCAGCTCCTGTGACATAGGCAATAATAATTTAGTTTTATTTCAAAGAAGAACAGCAAAAAACAACCATACACCAACATGGTTGTACCAGTTTCGGCAAACCTTCCTCAGCAACCAAACATGATGTAACAAGTAAAAACAAAACCGAACATGCTCTCTTCTTATAAGTAAATTCATATCGAATGCATGGAGCGCCATCTAGTGCATATATTGATAATGCACAAATTATTATACACGTTAAAGCAAAAATTCTAATTAAATATATAATAAAATATTCTGACAGATATATTGGCATGTGGAAAAAAAATCCAATATAAAGCTGGACGTTTAAGTAGATGCTTCAAAAATGATCGTTCAAACCCGGAGGAAAAATAACCTAATTTAATGATCCACATTTTTTTCTTTGTAAGTAAGCATCTCATGTAGAACATGAGAATGTTTGTGCCTGTCCTTAATATGATCAATGACCATAACACAAAAAATGCCCGTAGGGTGTTTAGAGATATGTTTATATAAAGAGCTGGACCCCTTTTTGTTCTTAATGTCACTAAGATGTTCCCCTATCCTGACCTTAAAAGGACGGGAGGTTTATCCAACATAAAAAGCTCGACAATTACACTGGGCCAAATAAATCACCCAAGGAGTACTGCAATTGGCAAAGCATAACACATCATAAACTTGTGGACAATTATGTTTGGAGAAAGTCTGACATTTTAGAACCCTAGGGCAATAGGTACAATGACCACATGGGTAGCATCCAAATATGGAACCTCCAAATAAATTAATTTGAGTAGTTGAACAAGTATCCTTGTTATGAACCCTCTTATAGTGACTAAAGAGAGAACCCAAAGACCGCCCTTTCCGAAATGAATAGTGACACCGATCCCCTATATATTTATCCAAGATTTCATCCGATTTTAACAAATGCCAATGCTTACGAATGATATTCATAAATCCAACAGTATTTCTCCTATAAGTTGTTACCAATCTGAGCAAATCTGACTTAACAGAATCCCGAACCCGATAGGATAACAAATCAGTTCTGTCCTGCTGATTCGTAAAGCGGTTGGCCCTCGTGATGTCACCCCCTAAATAGCCCCTACTCTTAAACCTGGAAATAAGATCCTTTTTATGATGGTCGTATGTGGAAGAACTGGAACAGATCCTTTTGACATGAAGGAATTGAGACTTGGGGATGTTCTTGATGACATGCTGGGGGTGGAAACTAGTGGCATGTAATAAGGTATTGAATTGAGGAAATTTTCTAAATATCTCACTCTCAAGAGTGTTGGTATCAGTTCTTTTTACCAAAACATCCAAACATGTGACATCAGATCTAGAAAAAGTCAACTTAAATTCAATACCCCATATATTCCCATTCAAATATTCTAAGAATTCCAAAAGGAATTCCTCATTAGCTCTCCACACCATCCAACAGTCATCATGATACCTCCTCCATATGTCCATTTCATTGATATAAATGTTATGACTGATGTCATATATCACCTGATCTTCCACATACGCCATAAATAAATCCGCATAAATGGGGGCAAAAGATGCTCCCATAGTGGTGCCCTGAATCTGCCAAAAGCACCTGTCCTTGAAAAAGAACACATTATGAATCAGGACTTGTTCAGTCATACAAACCAAAAGGGTATTAAAACCAGGCTTATAAATATTGGCCTTATCCAAATAATATTGCAGGGCCAAATGTCCTGCCCAATGCGGAATACTAGTATATAAGAAGGTGACATCCAAAGTGCACAAGAGCCAATTAAATTCTAATTGGGTCTCAGAAATGATGGAAAGGAACTGAGTAGTATCCTGAATTCTGGATCGTATGTAAACCAAAAGTGGTTTTAAATACAATGTAAGAAATTCAGACAGAGGTTCTGTTAAGGAACCTCTACCTGAAACTATCGGTCTCCCGGGCAGTCTTATGGGATCTTTGTGATCTTTGGGAGTTGCACTGGCATGGTCATGGTCATGGTCAGATGTGGTGATGCTCCCTGAATGTGAGAAGTCTCTGCTGGACAAGCTCTCCTCACAACTACACCCAGGTCCATGATCCATGGCTTACCACGTCTGGCTGTGGACACCTCAAACACTGACGGAACAGTGGAAGTAGTGACACTATGACAGCAGGATCAGGCACAGTCACATTGGCTAACACCAGATAATGTTGTGACCCTACAGCCACATGGATCCTGTCTTCCTCCCACCAGACATTCCATCACAGATGTTTTCTATTCCATTGTGGCATTCATCCAATCCACTGAGCCAGCCACATGGTGGAAGCAGTCATGCACATCAGCTTGTGCCACATCTAGAACCCTACGCATGTCCTCAAAGGCCCAAGTGAAAAGTGCCTGTGCCTCCATGACAACCCTAAACATAAATAGAGCGGCTCGTAATGGCACAGCAGCATTAGGTGGAGAATGGACAACCGACTTCCTCCAATCACCCTTACCAACCCTCCTGCATGGGACCTCAACGACACGTTGGCTGTGGCCATAGTCAACTAGCACTGAAACCACAGTAACCACTCTACCCTGATCAGCTGTGTCACCCTCAACCTGTCCAATATCTGAATGCTTGATGGAATGGGTATGCACAGGCATTAAATCCTGTCCTGAGCATCCACAGCTCCTCTGTGCTGGTCCTGTGGTTTAGACTGCTTGTTTTCGCCTCCCGATCTAATATATATATATATATATATATATATATATACTATTAATGGAAGTATATACTGGTCATCTGATGAAGTCTTAAGTAATGAGACGAAAATGCATATGTATAGAGTGAAGGCATTCATGTTTTTATTGTTTTAACGTTCGTATTGTGTGGATTCATTAAAAACCTTTTGGATATACCTCGACTGAGTTCCGCTCTGGTTTTAGCACTTTTCCTAGGATTTACTGGTGATTTACAGTGCAGTTCCGCAACTTTTTGGTTTAATAAAATTTTGACCCCAGCACTTCAAAGATAAAGCCATCATAGTAGTTGCCAGCAATTTTTCCCATTACATATCTTACAAGCTACTTCACAAGTCTAAGTTGAATTCATGAACTGCAAATCACACATGCACTAACACTTTGCCATCATCCATGCAAATCAGCTTCTCGGTGATGCACTTTGTGAAGAGGTGTTTAGTATGTCCTACTCTGGTTACTGGGCTGTTATCTTCCATTACATGGAAAGGCATTAATAGATGCAAGAGAAAAGCAGTGACGTGTGCTTGAATGAACACATACCTTCTGCCATTTATGTGTGCCTTGCAGCAATGCACTTGCAAATGATATATCAGTACTTAGGCCACTGTCAAGAAGACTACAGAAATACAGAGCATAACTGCATTGTTACATTTGATATGGGTTTATACTGATATTGGACATTGGTCATCCATGAGCATATCACATTGATATTGTCAGTAAATTCTATAAATGTGGGTATCACTTCATCTGAATATGAAGACACATACCTCCATCTTTGCAGTACTGGTGTTTCCAAAGTGTGTGTGTGTGTGTGTGTGTGTGTGTGTGTGTGTGTGTGTGTGTGTGTGTGTGTGTGTGTGTGTTACCTAAATAACATCCTAGGGAAATGGGTATATGTATGGCTCAGTTCTGCAACATGCATTAATGATAGTTTCATTCACCTAGGTTACCAGGATATATTTAAATGTATTTTTGCAAACTGCAATCACAGAATCAGCAGTCCTGGCTTTGCACACAAGTCTCATGACAGTATATGTACCTGCAACATTATGATGATGTCATCCCCTATAGAGAGCACTGTGACACTTATAAAATCAGACATCTGTGATGGCATGAGTGTTAAGTACTGTGTTCTTCAGCTTGTGTAAATAGGTAGGGAATTGAATCTCACAACAGTTAACTTGTATGTGTGTCTCTATGTCTGAGTCTGTATGTATGTGTATAGTCAGAAGACCTTGACTCCAGGTCCTGCTGCCCTCACTCAAGTATCATTTAGTAAATACTTTTACACTGGTATATGACTCCACAGCAATTTCATATAGCTCTCCCAATATTATCCTCTCACCATACACAGGTGATGTCATCCTCTATAATGTGCAATCTGACATGGTTAAAGTCAGACTTGTGCCATAGCACTAGCATAAAGTACTGTGTTCTCTAGCTTGTGTAACTAAATAAGTGGGGATTCTAATTTCACAGTAGTCATCTTGTGTGTGTATTTTCATTCAATTATCAGTATGGAAACAATTTTACACCAGGATGCGAGTCCACATCTATGTCACACTGTGATGATAGGAGGTACTGCCAGCACAACTAGCTGGAATTCTGAAAATAATTATGTCATTTGTGAATACCAAACTGATTTATATAAGATGCTTGTATTACAAATGTATTAGAACTGTATGTCATGTGTATATCAAACTGATTTGTACAGATGGTTGTATTAAAAATGTATTTGCAAAGTGCTTGTGTTTAAAATGTATGAACAGTGTGCCCTACTGGAGAGAACAGAAATGTACATGCACTATTGTAATTGTTTAAATGTATATGTTTTGATAGCAAAAACTGGAAGACAGGGCCTTAACCTCAGTCCACCAGACTTTAAAATATATCTGACATTAAATCACTTTAAGGGCTAGGTCACAAAGATGCTATCTCACAGGTTTCAATGCAGCCAGAGACACAAAGTCTGTACTAGGAAGCTTTCTGCATTGTCTTCGGGATGAACTAATTACTATTCGGGAAGTGTGAAGGTATGAAATTGTTTTATGACTTCAGCATCTGCCACATATCTGAGCAAAGGCCCTTGTGTGTGTATTTTTACAGGTAGGTGCTAAATCCTGCCAGCTTCCAGCAGTGAGGGTTTGCATGGGAACTAGAAGTCAGATGACCAGAAGTGATGTCATTCTGCAAGCTATCCCAGAAGTAATATTTTAGATATTATTTTGAGACATCTCTTAGTGAGACAGAGTATTCTGTTTGGGGCCTGACTAGACAGACTGCTCACTTATTTCATCTTGCCTTGCCCAAGTAAGTTATTAGGGTCTATATTACAACCATGAACGATTAAAAGACTGAACACTCTTTAATCAACCCCTGAAAATCGAAAGCACTAAATCCCAAACACACGGAACAGCAATTTTTTTTCCTAGGGAAAACAATCGCTGCTCTGCAAAACAAAAAAAAAATCCAAACAAAATAAATTGGGGGGGCTTCGACCCCCCCCCCCTACTTAAATATACTAACTCTGAGATTGCACCATAGTGGAGGAAATGGCAAAGTCCCAAAAACGGCTTAGTGATTACTTTTTTCCCCTGGGAAAAAAAATCACTGTTCAGTGTGTTTGGGATTTAGTGCTTTTGATTTTTACGGGTCGATTAAAGAGCATTCACTCTTTTAATCATTCAAGGTTATAATATAGACCCAGTTATTAGGGACTAGTATAATTCTTTTAGATTCAGTCAGGAATATAGTGAAGCTTAGCTTAAATATTGTTTTTCTTTATTTGTCTGAGTCTATCTTTCAATGTTATTTTAAATGTTTCCTGTGATTTTGAAGTCTGATGTCACTGTGAACAGAGATTTAGTATTGTCGTGTTCTTTTATTATTTGTTACTAAATATATTTAAACCTTTCACTGTAGCTGATCTTTGTAGAGATATTTATGTTTTGAGAGTATTTATATATTTATTTAGTGACAATGTGTGGGCCATTCAATAGCATTGCTCTTGGTCAAACTACCATTTGTATTAGTATTAATATTATAGTAAAACTGGACACCCTTTGTTAAGAGACTTAAAGTAGTTGGCAAGGGGTTCTGGTGATAACTACCTTATAGTCTGGGCAAAAGGGAGCATAGCTAGTAAACCTGGGCCAGCCTTTCCCAGGTGTGTGTGTGTGTGTGTGTGTGTGTGTGTGTGTGTGTGTGTGTGTGTGTGTGTGTGTGTGTATTAAAGAGCGTGTCTGTCAGCTACTTGGGCAAGGACATGAAGCACTGGTTGGACAGAGAGAGAGTATTGGAGGACTTGGCTTGGAACCCTGGCTAAGGACTCAACTTTATAGCTGTGCCAGTGGGGGGTCTTACTGGACATCTGGAGAAAGAGTGGAACCAGCCCCTTGACTGACTGTGTTCCCTGTGTGCTCTTAAGGGGAAACTGTGCTTGATGCAGACAGATGCATCTGGAGATACTGTGTGTGTACCTGTTATCCTCCCAGTGAATGTTCCCCACAGGTGCCAGTGGTCAGGATTGAGGCTCCTTGATTACTGGCCCAGAGGTGGGGCGTCATACACACAATCCTCCCAACATCTTCTCAGCATACACTGATGAGGTCATCCTCTACAAAGTGCACTCAGAGTATTAAACTCATACATCTCTTTTGTCATAAGCATTAAGTGCTGTGTTCTCTAGATTATGTAAATAGATAGATATGGGTTCTAATCTCACAGCTCTCAACTTGATAGAGTGTGTGGGTGGTGTTCATTCAACTATCAATCTGAATACAATTTCACACCAGGATGTGAGTCCACATTTATGTCACACAATCCTCCCAACATCATCTTCTCAGCATAGAGTGATGATGTCATCCTCTATAAAGTGCACTCTGACAGTGTCAAAGTCAGGCATCTTCTTTGGTGCTAGTCAATGGAATCCTGCTTGTATACCTACACCTCAGTTGTAATGTGTCCATATATGGTGTCAGGGCCCTCACCCTCACAATTCCACTGATAAACATACAAGCATATGATGTACAACTGATGTAATAACATGAAATAGGTTGAGTTGTACAACTGTGTGAACACTTCCACTGTGTTGTATGTGATGCATACCAAATGCTGTATTTGGAGGTGATGTCACAAACCATTTTGTGAGTGCATCAGAAATTTTAAGGTGAATACCCAGCTATGCACAGATCTGTTTGTGGATGCTACCACCCATTGTCAACCACAGTACACAGACAACCTGATAGCTGACAGATTTGAATCAAATTTCAACACAATGCCCCCCGTCGGTCATCACTCAAAGTATACCTGCCACCTTTCCTCAACCTATTATCTCAAGAGAGCAAGTCATCCATGCTGTCTCCAAGGCTAAAAATACGGCATCAATGGACTATGACAACATCACAGGTTGCCTTTTAGATAACTTTAATCCTGACCTAGCAGACCCACTTGGATTCTTAACAGCCTCTAGATGGGTTATGTTCCAGCAGAATGGTGGACAGCAACAGTTATCCCTCTGCACAAGGGGGGATCATCAACATACTCAGGGAATTATAAACACATAAGCCTAAGTAGCCTCATCAATAAGGAGATGGAAATAATCATCATGGACCTTATCAACATGGGCAAAGGTACTACCCTGACTCTGGAACCACTCCAGTTTGGATTCATTATGTGTAGATCATGTCTGTTAAATCTGGCTGACTTCTTCAAGAAGGCCACCAAGGCCATGGATGAGGAAAGACTGTGTATCCCACCTAACTTGACTTGGCCAAGGCATTTGACACAGTTCATCACTCAGGTACTATACAGAAATTCCCTCAACTGGGCATAAGCCCCTATGTCACCAGGTTGGTAGCCAAATGGCTCACTGACAGGACACATAATGTCAAAGTGGGTGACTTCACCTCTAGCAACAGGCCAGTCACCAGGGGCCTACCATAGGTTTCTGTACTAGGCCCTTTCCTGTTCAGTATTTACTTCTCAGAAGTCAATGCAAACAGATAGTCTAAACAAGTTTGCAGCTGACTACAAGTTGAGGGAAATCATGTAATCCATGAATGATACTGATATACTGCAGAAAGAATTAACATACACAAATGATTTTTGCCAAAGCCATAGAGAGAAACTAAATGCAAAAAATTTATAATCATTTCCTTTTGGAAAGCAAATGCCCCACCTAATTACAATACAAACATCCCCCCACCCAAGAGGTACACCCAGTGGTAAGTGATCTGGGTACTCAGGTTGATACTAATCTGAACTTTGACCACCCTGTGTCCACAGTGGTGAGAAAGTCCTTCTGTGACACAACTCATAAGTAAAAGCATGACATCCAGATCAAAAGACGTTATAATTCCATTGTACTCTGCCCTCATCATACCAATAATTGAGTACAATGGACCCTTTTGCATGTACCTTACCAGACATATGCAACAGCTGGAGCAAACCCACAGTTTTCTCACCAGAAAAAATACAGATTATGAAAAACAAGTCCTATGCAGAAAAAATGAATGCCCTATCACTGTATTCTGTCTTCTGCAGAGTACTTAGGGGCGATCTGTGTCTGGCCTACATCTGTTCAATCAGGCCCTGACGGAAATGTTACATATTTGTAAATCAAACGGCACAAGGCAGGGTCACTCTTTCCAAAGATCGTAATCTACCCTCTGATATAAATAAATCATGGTAGAGAGATAAATCCCATCTATGGAACAGGCTCCCCATCCAGGTAAAGCAGACTTCCTCCATAACCCAATTTAAGTGCAACTTGGACAATTGGATGGGGAACAGGAAATCCATCCCTGGTTTGGCACCTCTGTCTCTAATGGACACAGGCAACCTATAAATGGTTCAGCTCCTAGGCCTCTGCTTGTAAATGTTTCATCTCCCAAACCCCTGCTTACACTTACCAAGGGTATCAGATCTTGTCAGAGATTTGGGATGCATGGCTAGACTTTAAAAGGCTCTTCTGGTTGTTAGCCTAGTAAATATCTATGAACCTAAATATGTCTTTCAGAGACTACCCCTTCTCTCGAACAAGCTTCCCATTCACATAAAGCAAAGCCCTTCCTTGACCTTCTTCAAGTGCAACCTATATCAATGGATGTGTAATCATACATTTACTCCTGGCGTGGCACCCATGTCCCTCATGGACAGAGGCAGTTAATACTATATACCATAGCATAGGCTCATACAGCTATTGAAAATTGTTAAACTCTGGTTAACTCTGGCTTGTATGGGCTCTTGGGCCATTAGCCTAGTACTCTCCTATGAACCTATGAAGTGCAACTGTAGCCTAAGTACAGCTACAGTGTGACTCTACTGCATCACAGACATACAAGTACATCACATCAGTGTTACCATTCGACAGTTTACACAAGCATATATGGATGTATCTCAGGATTTCATGGCAGTATAACATTTTGACTTGCAATGTCAGGGGGACAGTGATCATGTGGCACACGTCTTAAGGTTTGACATGTGCTTATAGAGGGTGCTCCCTGTATTGTTTGGTGTGTGTACAATATTACAGTGACAGATTCCTCAATCATTGACACTTGACTTTACACTGCTGTGCTTTCTGTGCACATGGACATAGTTGATGCATTGCCATCTTTCTCACATACTGCTGTACCATTCATTATAAAGGATCACTTCTTAATTTACACATCAATTGCACATACTTCAAACAATATTCACTGGTAATACATGTGTCAGATGCATGCAATACCCAGATGTGTGTAGGGAATCCACTCATTATAGTGTGGTGTTTGTATGTGTAGTTATCTGATGACCAATACCTACATCAGCCAGGGATGCTTTAGTCAAGTGTATGACATTTGGCACAGTGAGCTCCCACACATCTGATAGGCCATACAGAACTATTCTTCGGGATGTACACCCATTAAGATTTGACAGTGCAGACTTCCCTTCAAGGTGTTCTACTAAATGCTTGTGTGATACAACTTTCTGTATTGCATCCAGTAAATACGCAGCTCAGTGATGACATTGATGGCATAGGTTTGATTTTTGTGGGTGGTGACTGCAGCTTATGTTTCATGCAAACCTAATGATTGGCCCTACTTTCAACTTCACTTTTAACAACGTCCCTCTTAGGTCCTCCAAAAATTAGTCACTTTTGGGGAAGGGGTGGTGAACTCCACTTACAGAATACTGACACTCACTGCAGTTGTAGATGGATGTTCCTGAAGAGTATAATAACTTACACACATATTCTGTCATTGCCACAGATCAATGTTTGTAATACTGCAAGTGTCCAAGATTGTGCCTGTTTCTGTCCACATTTGTCCAGGAGTCTGCTGCTGTGTGTCTTTGATTAGTTGAAAGTTATGGTGACATGTCATATTCAAGCAAGTCATTTTGCAGATCTTCAGAGTATGCACATACCCCTAATTTATATATAATCCTTGCTAAATGATCTATCCAATGAGCATGTCAGTAACGTTTATATCACAAGCATTCACCTCCACTGACATGTAACTTTGTGTGACCATCATAAATATACTATAATGTGTGTTCATATCATAATATACTTTTTCAGGAGGTGTAAACAGCAGTAAGTACTGTACTATCTACATATGTGCTTAATGTTATGCTATGGAATTGTGCTGGAAGTGTACACACATTGACATATCCTATTTTGGCGATACTGCCATATTTACTATGCCCTCTTCCTCTTTATTCATTCCCATCATCCATGTCTATGCCCATTTTTATCAACACACTTTCCCTGCCTAGTGTATATTTTCCTGTATTTTCCTTTCCCATTTTACATCCCCTACTATTATTTCATTCTTCAAATATTTTTTTAGTGTACATTTTTCTTTACTGTGTTATTACTGCTGGTATGGCAGTTTTTTTCACTCTTGGTAGTCATTGTGGCTGTCCACACAATCTCGCCGAGTAAGTTTGCCCATAAGCAAACATGAATGTATCTTCTTTCTGTGCTGATGCTGCTCTGCAAGGTTTCCTGGCCAGTGACACTAGTGCTGGCTGCAAAACCATGCTTGTATTCATGTAAGCACAAGGAGCAGTATGAATATACGATTAGTACTGCTGCTCAGCACCCTAACATGTAAACTCCATGTATGCTTCGCGCAAAGCCTACACTGAGCTTATTGAATCACAGGGTGAAATTTTCTTTCTTGGTGGCAACCTCTTTTACTTAGATGGAGGCCATGTGCTTTTACTAGTATGGAACACATGGTCAAGAAGGGAACAATAAGTTAAATATGGACATAAGAACTCATTTGAATGAGTGTGGAGTGTAACAGGCAAGCTGTTTAACCTATAGCTACTTCTCTGATTTATCTACTTACTGGAATGGTAGGAAATATATTCTATTTTTCAATAATCTGAATGATTATTGCCAGCTTAATGCAATAATTAAAATTAACATTATGTTTGTTTAAAATCAAACCAGTGTTCTCGGTGTGAATTATGGCACTGTGCCATATGGATAGACACCATCATGCGTTAGCGATCTTTTTTCACATCTTGTATAACTGGAACTACTCCACAATCAACACTTATTTTATAGCATACGTGGTCTGCCTTCATGTAGATTTAATTCATTGCAGAAGAGTCATGGAAATGTTACAATAAAAATCTACAGTGGATATAAAAAGTTTACACACCCCCATTAAAATGCCAGGTTTTTGTGATATAAAAAAATGAGAGCACAATAAATAATTTCAAAACTTTTCCCACCTTTAATGTGACCTATAACCTGTACAATTCAATTGAAAAACAAACAAATCTGTTAGGGGAAAAAATATAAAAAATAAAAAACGTACAATACACTGGTTGCATATGTGTGCACACCCTTAAACTAATATTTTGTTGTGTGTGCACACCCTTAAACTAATACTTTGTTGAAGCACCTTTTGATTTAAATTACAGCATTTGGTCTTCTTGGGTACACACCTGCCATCAATTAAAAAGACTCTGATTAACCCCCCCAAAAAAGTTTGGCTGTCCTAGTAGGATTTTTCTGACATTTACTCAATTGCCTGCTACAGCAAAAGCCATGGTTCGCAGAGAACTTACAAAGCATCAAATGGATCTCATTATTGAAAGGTAACAGTCAGAAGGGTACACAAAAATTTCCACAGCATTGGATATACCATGAAACACAGTGAAGACAGTCATCAAAAAGTGGAGAAAATATGGGACAACAGTGACGTTGCAAAGAACTGGACATCCCTCCAATGTTGATGAAAAGACAAGACAAAAACTGGTCAGGAAGGCTGCCAAGAGACCTACAGCAACACTGAAGGAGCTGCAGGAATTTCTGGCAAGTACTGGTTGTGTACTACATGTGACAACAATCTCCCATATTCTCCATATGTCTGGACTGTGGGGTAGGGTTGCAAGACAGAAGCCTTTTCTTACACAGAAAAACATCCAGGCCCGGCTAAAATTTGCAAAACAATACATCAATTCTCCCTAAAGCATGTGGGAAAATGTATTATGGTCTGATGAGACCAAGTTTGAACTTTCTGGTCAAAATTCCAAAAGGTACATTTGGCGCAAAAATAACACTTTGCCTCACCAAAAGAACACCATCCCCATGGTGAAGCATGGTGGTAGCAATATCATGCTTTGGGATTGATTTTCTTCAGCTGGTACTGGGGCTTTAGTCAAGGTGGAGGGAATTATGAACAGTTCCAAATACCAGACATTTTTGGCCCAAACCCTTCAGGCTTCTGCTAGAAAGCTGCAGATGAAGAGGAATTTCACCTTTCAGCATGACAATGACCCCAAGCATACATCCAAATCAATAGAAGAATGGCTTCACCAGAAGAAAATAAAAATTTTGGAATGGCTCAGCTAGAGCCCAGATCTAAATCCAATAGAAAATCTGTGGGGTGACCTGAAGAGGGCTGTGCACAAGAGATGCCCTCACAATCTGACAGATTTGGAGCACTTCTGCAAGGAAGAGTTGGCAAATATTGCCAAGTCAAGATGTGCCATGCTGACAGACTCCTACCCAAAAAGACTGAATGCTGTAATTAAATCAACTGTGTGGTAACAGAAGATTTATTTTGGGTTATATCCCATTTTTACCTCTGTTTTTCACTGGTTGTAGGAAGAAAGGGATAACTTGTAGACAGCAAAAATTTATTTTGATTTATACTTTGTTGTTTTACCTCTGATTTTCATTGTTTGTTGCCACCATCAATAATAACTGGATACAAATCCTGGAATGGCATGTCTTGATATAATAACGAACCATAATAAAAAAAAAACATACCAGGGACATCATAATAAAAACCAAACCAGAAAACAAGTGGTGGTAGACACAGAAAATCAGAATAATAAAGTTAAATAAAAATTAGCATTTTTGTTCATTAATATATACAAGAACTTCATCAGAATAATAAATACTCAACGTAGTTAGAATTTATATAAAAAGACCAAGTCGCATGCCTAACAAGCAACCAATCAAAAAAATAAACTCATTAAAATGATCAGTGTAAATGCAAAAAAATCCAGTGTTCATCCTAGGAGGCATCATAATAATAATAAAACAAAGTTAAGGTGACAAGTAAGTTAAAAAGGTGTACATAAATAAACAGTCATACATTAAAAAACAACAACAATTAATCCATTCTGAATGAGTCGTATATGAAATTCTTAGAAATAAAATACTGTTAAGCGATAGTTTATGTTAAGACCAGGAGGCTAGGTTGCATTCGGTTTAATTTGTTAATGCAGTTCCCTTGATTCATGTAATGCTTCCCAATGACCCCCCCTATCTGAATGACAATTTTCATTATGTTAGCTGTGATATGTATTTTTGATTGGGAATTACAGATTGTTATGAGACCTGTGATTATTACATGTTCACTGATAACACCAATAATGCAGATTGTGTAACTGTCACAACAAAGACAACCCTGGAACATATAACAATTGTTGGAGTGTATACACCACCAAAGTCATGTGCTGATGACCTAAATGAATTCATATATTTATTGCATGAAACACAGGACTGAAAAATAACAGTGGCTGGGGACTTAAATTTACCAGAAACAGACTGGAATAATATTGATTCAACAGCATTAGTAGGGAAATTATTTACAACATATGTTCAGGAACAACAACAATTGCTTTAGATTGTTAAAAACCCTACCAGGGAATAGAACATGCTAGACATTCCCTGGGATTCATTAACACCTATACTAAGTGTATGTTAAGTGTACACTATTCTGAGTGAACAGACAACACAAGTATAACTCATACCTTCTTCCTACGGATTTTTCTGCAGCTTTAAACACTGAGTAAGATTCCTAAAGGTTACTACAAAGTGTAGACAACATGTTCACTTAGTGTAATCTTTCTGAGTGACTAGAAAACACTAAACATGTTGTAGGGGTGTTCTTGAATACAGATTGGGTACAGTTAGTGTAAACTTGGTGTGGGTATTATTGAATCTGCCCCACATTTGTGTTCCTAAAGAAATGACTGTTACTTCATGTCAAGTTTAACCACCATTGGAGTGAAAATGGGGATATAAACGTTAAATTTTTGCTAGATAATTCTGCCAAACTGAAATCTAAACCAATGCATAAAAGACTAATAACAGATAATATGAAAGGAAAACAGTCACAATGGAAAACTAACTGGAGTGATGCATTCAGTGGAAAAATGCAGAAGGAATGTGTCAAGTTTTAAAAGAGAAATTGTTTAAATGCAAAAAAAAAATCAAAAAAATGTTGAACATCAGGATCTAAGCACCCAACATCAGGAGGATATTATTTCCACAAGAACAAGATGCATGATTAAGGTAAGAGAGAAAAAATATAAGAAATGGAAAATATATTAAACTATGACTTTGAAAACTGATATATGTTCAGAAGCCCCAATTCCTTTTTAACTTGGAATAAACACATACATCTATCTACATTTTCAACAAATGAAGTTTACCCCTTCAGACAGGAGCATTTTTCCCAAAGTGAAGACACAAATTTAGGTTACTCATGACAAAGTCTGTACTCCCATTTACACAATCCATTCTTTTGTTATCTCTGCTCCCCTTCCAGATGTGGAAAATGGCTTGAATGCTTTCAGCAAGCAATAACTTTAGCCCTAAGAAAAAGTACACTGGCTACCTGTAAATAAACAATAGATTCTGCTCTGTTCAGTTAAATTCATTAATGTATTAAGATTGATGTGAGGGGCACTACTTTTTATTCACTTCCTACAATTTCAAACTTTTTTCTGTCTCACATTTTATATACCTGTACTGAAGAAATTTGATAGTCTCTGTTTTCACCTTTTGAACTTACTGAAAAGATAGCCTAAATGCCTGTTTTAGTTAAAATTTAATTCCTTAAATAATTTATGATTTATGTTTTTTCTTGAATCTCTCAATTACCTATGTACTTTGTCTTTGATGTGTAGTTGAAATGATAGTCGCCTCACATTCACCTTTTGAACTTACTGAAAGGAAAGCCTATATGCCTGTCTTAATTCCTTGTGTATTTTTATGTAATTTTTTTAATTGTGTGTTTAGTTGTGTCTTAAATTACCTATGTACTTTGAAATGTATTTTGTTATTATAGCTTTTAGAAGTGGAGCCTTCCTTGAAAAGGCCACTACTGAAAATGGGATATCCCAGCCCAGTTGGACTAAAACAAAAAAAAATAAATAAATAAAATATGTCACTGGGCTGCTTCCCTCTGTACCCATACAGCTGTCTCCAAATAAAAGCAGTAAGGGGTGAGAAAAAAACTGCTAACATGTTTGTACAGGCATGAAAGAATCTTTGCAAATTTCACTCAGAACACAATGTACAGACTTCCACTGGCTAACTGCCTGCCTCCACTAAAAGCATTTGCTAATAAAAGAAAAAACAAGCTAATAACATTGCAGATGAAAAAACTACAATTTCCCATGCATTCCATAACTTTGTCTTATTATTCAGGCCTACTCGCTTAAAAAAAAAATCTTGTTTCAGTTTAATCCAAGATAATTAATCTCAACATCCACCCTTCTTAAAACAGGGGAAATTACTATCTCAGTTTTACATGTATCAGTACATTTTTACACCCTACCCCAGTCTAGCAACCCAATATTACATTACATTAACTACAACTTGCATCTAACCAGCCTTTCTTATATTGTTACAGTATAAAGTTTGTACATCTTACAACTAAAAAAGTACTTGCTTGTTTAAACATTTTTAACATATACAGCAGTTAATGATAAAACTCCCCCCATCACATTTAAAATATCCCTGACTGCACACTATGCAAAACTGCCATAAATAGAACCTGTGATTTACATCATGTTTTTATACAAATATTAATATGAACAAAACATGTTTTTTACTTACATAACTACAATTACTTTTTCATTCCCTTCAATGTCCTTCTAAACATTAATGATATAAAGTGGGGCACGTGCTTTACATGTCACTCATAAGTTTAACAGTCAATAAAATTCCAGTATTTTTCAACCATTTTGTTCTGGAAAGCTACACTTCACATGTAAATGCATATATGCAGGGGGACTGATGCTTTATAGTCTCCCATTTATGCACTGATTTCAATGTTGCTGGTCTTCTTCTTGATCATATCCATCTCCTAACACCAGTCTCTGAGTCAAGTCCAAGGTACTCCTGATTCTTCTAGTTAGCTCCTGTGCTTTTTTCTGTCTCTTAAGCATTTTCTTTTGAAACAATTGAGATGGTTTCACTGGTAAAGTCTCTCTATAGTTTCTGTTGTCAAAATAATTAGAAGCAGAGTCCCTTTCTGCTTGCTGGCTCATTATTACACTTTTATTTCCTCCTTAGCGTGTTCTGCATCAAAAATATCTTTTATCCTTCATGAAAAAATATGCTGGAGACAGCTAGATGTAGCAGCTTGAATCTCACACCTGCCTCTCAATATTCCACAATGGCTGGAATAAACCTACTTCTCTTCTGCCTAGTATACAGTGAATAATCTTTCTCCACAAACACTTTGTCATCTCTGTTTTTAATACTTTTCCTTTCTGACACATTTTTGCCAGGATTAACTCTTTGTTGATGTGATTGCATCTTTACTAATATAAATCTTGGCTGCTTTCCCATGGCTGGTTATGGGACATACACATGATGTGCCTTTTGAATTAGCAAATCCTGCTGTAGAACACCAGTCTAGTTGCTTATTTGAATGTTTATAAAATTACTGCAGGTTGTTCCGTTTAGTTTCTCTGGTACATCACATAATCTCAGATTTTCTTTCCATGGTCTTCCTTCTTAACTCAATACTTTAAAACAGCTCCTCTTGAGAAGCCTCATACTCAGCCAATCTTTTCTTCATTTCAGCCTTTTATTTCTGTAGTTAATCTGTTATCTGAATAGCTAGTTACTGCTTGTTCTATTTCTTCCAGCATTTTGTTATTTGACTCTATATACTCCTTCAGTATTTCATTTATTTTAAACGCTTCTGAGTACATCTGATTTATTTTTTCCTCTAAATTGCTGGAAGCCATCTCCTGTTCTAAAGATAAAACTTGAACTTATTTTTGCCGAACAGCTGCAAGATTCTTTACAAGACAGAGTTGTTCTCCTCTTCTGGCTGATTTTCTCTCAGTTTCTCCAGATGTCTTCTTTACTGGTATCCTGGCAGTGTAATTAGTAACCAATGACTGAATTTTAACCTAACTGAATGTTTCAATGGCCAACTTTTTTGTTGGTTTCTGTTTTCACACTGAAAGAGCTGAAATCAACCTGCTGATCAGTGTGCAGCCATCTTGGAACTCCATTATCCTCCCCTGTATTTGAATTAAATATTTTCATCACTTTTGCATTTAAGCCAAGAGAGAGATGTTTAAGCTAAGAGAAACAGAAAGAGAGATGTTGAGTGAAATTCCAGACAGGTTTTCCTTCAATGTTAATAGAATTAAACATATCAGAGAAAAGAATCATATCTTACCTCATAAGAAGAGATAGCCGTGACATTAAATGAATACAGAAATTTGAAAAAAGAAAAAAATATATATGTTGTTATAAACCATGGTACCTCCCAAACAATGGCGGTATTTATCTTTGTTTAAAAAAATCATTCTACTTATTGTGGAACTGGTGGTAAGAGTATTAGCCCTATTGACATACACTAGCACGTCATTTATTGCCGTTTCCATATATTTACCATTTAGTGAGTATAAAACCATCTTCAAAATATAGTGAAAGGACTGCAGTTAATTCTGAAGGCACCAATAGCACAACTTAATTTTTGGAGTGCAATTCTACATATCACATTAGACAGAACACCTCTGCCAGCCGGTGGAAAGTACCAAAAGAAACATAGTCTGTTATTACAATTGCTTACAAAACAGCAGTAAATGTGTGATATTAGAGATAGAAGTATCCAGGAATTAGGAAATATAGCCATCTAGCTAAGCATGCTGCATTGATATCAAACACAGACCTTTGCCTATTATCAGCAGATTTCATATAGTTCCCTATATCTGTTGATTACCATCATTAGTTATAGGTTCATAGGTTCATAGCTAGGTACTAGACTATCAGCCTAAGGGCCTAAGTAAGCCTAGCCAACAAAGTTCCATGGCTTCTGCCACCCAAGAAAGTTAATTTCCTGTGTCCCTGTCGAGCAGAGCCACAGAAGTGATCCCCGGGGTGTATTTCCTATTTCCCATCCACTCATCAAGATTTTTCTTGAAGAGTGCTAATGAGGAACTTTGCTTGACATAGATGGGTAGCTTGTTTCAGTGTATAGGAAGTCTCTGGGACAGGAATCTATCCCCCCAGCATGTCCTGTTTATTGTGGTGACAAGGTTTAGGTCCCTAGAGCATGTAGTTCTGAGGAATTGGGATCTCTGTAGGTGTAGCATGTCCAACAGCTCTGGGTTTAACATAGCTTTATATGTTAGGCAGACATCTCCTTGGAGTACGCGATATGCTACAAAGTAAAGCTGGAGTGTTTGAGCCGGTTAGTGTAGGGCATCTGTTTGAGGCCAGTAATCCTCTTTGTGAGGTACTTCTGTGGCGTTTCCAGCTGCTGCAGATGTCTTGTGAGGTACATTCCAAAAGGGCCATTGTACTCTATAATGGGCCTAATGAGTGCCAAGTAGAGGGGAACAATACCTCTTTTTTCCTGGATGAGAACCCTTTTATGATGAGGTGTACCACACAGAAGGATTTCCTGACTACTGTGGCAATGTGATTATCAAAGGAGAGACTACTGTCCACCTGGGTCCAAAGGTCTCTTATCACACATTCAGCATTAAGCAGACTGCCGTTTATGTGGTAGTTCATGGGTACAGAGTTTTTACCAAAGGGGATGACAATGCACCTTTTGGCACTGAGCTTGAGGCCATGCCTCTGACACCAGGCATCTGTCTCAGTGAGGCCCTTCTGTAGGATGTCCACATCATTTGGGTACTCGACTATGGCTCCTAGTTTGCAGTCATCTGCGAACTTCATTAGCCAGAGGCCTTCTGTGTTAGCCTGTACTTCAGAGAAGTAGATACCAAACAGGAGAGGTCCCAGGACTGAACCCTATGGTACTCCACTTGTCACTGGTTTGAAGTCAGATTTGGAGTCTGCAACTTTTGCAGTGTGGGTTCTGTCAGTGAGCCAGTTGGCAATCCATCTTATGTAGGACTTTATACCTAGTTTAGTGAGTTTAGCTATAATTCCAGAATGGGGGATGCTGTTGAAAGCCTTGGCAAGGTCAAGATAGGCTGTGTGAACCACCTTACCCTCGTCTACGGCTTTGGTGACTGCCTCAAAGAAGTCGATCAGGTTCAGAAGGCATGATCTGCCTTTCACAACCCCGAACTGGGTGAGGTCCAGAGTTTGGAGGTTACCAATGTCTTTGTTTATGATTTCCAAGAGGATATGTTCTATGGCCATGCAGACCAGGCTCGTCAGGCTAATAGGGCAATAGTTCCCAGGATCAGTGGTGGCTCCCCCTTTGTGGAGTGGGATAACTGTTGCTGTGTGCCATTCAGTGGGCACAAAGCCTGATGTAAGACTATGATTGAACATGGTGCTTAGGTGGGGAGCCAGTTCGTGTAAAATGCAGCCTGGGATGTTGTCTGGTCCCATGGATGCTGTGTTTTTAGTTTTAGAGAGTGCAGCTTTTACCTGCATAGATGTGATTACAGGGACTCTGCATTCTTCCTGTATAGATATGGGCCCTTTAGGGGGTGAGAGGGGGGTAAAGTTAGCACTGAACCTATCTGCCAGGATGTTGGCAATATCAGTTGGTTCTGTAATTTTCATGCTGTTGTGCTGTAACTCAGAGCAGATCTGAGTGTTGCCATTGAGATTCTTGATATAGCTATAGAATGCTTTGTGGTTGCCATTAGACTCAGTGGCAATTTAGTTTTCATAGCTAGCTTTGGAGGATGTTATAAGGGATCTCAACTTCTTACTGAGGCTGACCAGGGAGCTCCTCCACTCATGGGATTTTACTCTCTTTTGCAACAGTTTCTTCCTTCTTTTGTAGAGTTTGTTTATGGCAGGGGACCACCAGATTGGCTTCCTTTTTTTGGAGGATAGCATCTTGGTTCTGTTTGGGATAGCACGATCCATGCACTTGTGTAAGTGCTTATAGAGTGCATTTGTGTAGGATTCAGCAGTCATAACTGTACTGTCCATCTGCATGGGTGTCATGAAGCACTTCTGTCTTAAGAAGCATGAAGTTGGCTTTGGAGAAATTTTTTACAGTGATTTCCTTAATGGTGGGTGGGGGCGGGATGCGGATATCTAGGATGATTAGCTTTTGGCAGGATCTGACCAACAAGGAGTTTATTTCAGGTGTGGAACACTGGTTACTCATGTTGGTAATGACTAGGTCTAGGATATTGTTGCCCCTGGTGGGGGTGTGGATAAGTTGATCCAGAGCATTGGAATCTATGAATTCCAGAAAGTGTTGCGTGAAGGAGTTGGTACATAAGTAGTTTTCCCAGTTAATGGTGGGGTAACTGAAATCGCACATTATTAGGGTGTTTGGTTGAACCCTAATATTTTCCAGTATATCAAGAAAAGAGGAGTGGGAATCCTGAGGCATGGTGGGGGATCTGTAGCAAGCTACAATTTGGATTGCAATTTTGCCCAGAGTTAGTTGCACTTGGATAACCTCAGATGCATTATGCTGTGCAACTAGCCTGGAGGTTTGGATATCCTTAATGAATATGGACACACCTCTACCTTTGGTGTTCTGGTCCAGGTTAGATGGGTGAAAAGTGTGGTATGAGTTATAGCCTGATAATGCAAGGGTGCTCTCTAGAGTCTAGAGCCTTGAACCAGGTCTCAGTCACTGCAAAGATATCAATGTTCTCCATTTTAAGGAGTGTGAGTGCATTTTGAGATTTAGACTTCTAGCATTGAGTAGCATTACCTTCAGTTTTTTTCTTGCCTCTTCCTGTTACAGTGCTGAACTTGTCTTTTGAACCTTGCCTAAAAAAGGCACTATAGGGGCGGCAAGAGCCTTAGCCAGTATCCGGAATCACAGGGGCGACAGGTGCAGGCCATCTCTGGCAAAGCATCGTGGTCTGTCAACCATGTCGTCCCAGGCAGACATATACTGGATCCCCTTAGAATGACACCAGAAGCTTAGACAATTGTTGAAGTCAATAATTTTGTCCTTGTAGTGCAGTATCATTCTGGGTGATGGCAGGATGCTACTCCAGGCTAGGGTCATACCTGCCTGGGCTACAAGATCGAAGAGCTCTTCCGTGTCTCTTTTCATGTAGTTCAGGGAGGTACATCTCAGGTTGTTCACACCAACATGGACAATGGCAGACTCATATTTGTACTTGTTGTGGAGTGACCTGAATGCTTGGGTTACGTGGCAGATCCTGGCACCAGACAGGCAGCTGACAGTAACCTTCTCCTTGTTTAGCCTGGTGAGTGGGACATCAGTGTGCCTGACTATAGAGTCACCGATGACTAGTGTGTTGGGTACATTGGTTTGCCTTAGGAGCTGTGGTTTATTGGCACACTGAGTCTGTGGGCTAGGTGTCATTTGGGTTGCGTTGGGGGGGGTGGAGGTTGCTTGCGTTTCTGCTTTGGAGGTCTCTGTTGCTTGAGCAGATTACTACTGAGATCCTCTGTGAATATTTTTGTGTTTCTATGTGTTGATTTTGGTGGTGTAGGTTTAGTGGGACTATGTGATGAGCATGGTATGGTGCAGGTGTTTACCTTCTCCTCTTGACTGTCAAGTTCAGCCTTAGTTGGAGACAGCTTTACCTCCAGTTTGGATGGATAAGTGCATATCTCACAGGTTGTGGTGTTGGGTGGTAGGAGGAGAGGGTTGACTGTGTACATGAGGCAATTGCTACATTGCCTCAAGATGCCTAGATTCATCAGATATTCAGGACAGAACACTGGGAGGTGACCCTTAGACATGCCTGAATAAAAAACTACTTGCCTCTAGACAAGTAAGTATAACAGCTGTTTTTCTCTAAGCAAGTGAGGAAAGTAAGTACAAAAACTGTTTTCCTCTAGGTAAAGAGGAAGGTTGAGTGCTGTAGAAACTTGTAGCTTATTTAGTGCTAACAACAAGTTCTGAACAATTGCTGAACACAAATAAGCAAATTCAAGTGCTAAAACTAAGAATCTGTCCCTGGATCTTGTGGTAGATAAGCTACCTAGTGCTTACCACTCCCACTGATAAGGTAGAATGTTTCCCTCCAACACAGAAAGGCTTGGGGGGGGGCTCAGAAGCTTACAAACAGTCCTGGGTACAGCAAATCTGTATCTGGACTACAATAGTTACCGGAAAGATGGGAAACAAGCGCAAACACAGGTTTTTAAACCAGAAAGTTGAAAGAGATGAAAAACTGCCCAAACGGCCAATAAACTACAATTTCTGGGCCAGAAACCATTCTTGTGGTAGATAGACTACCAACTGTTTACCACTCCCACTGATAATTTAGAAGGCTTCCCTCCAACACAGAAAGGCTTGGGGGGCTCAGAAGCTTACAAGCAGTCCTGGATACAGCAAATATGTATCTGGACTAGACTAGTTACAGGAAAGGTGTGAAATGAGCGCAAACGCGGGCTTTTAAACAAGAAGGTTGAAAGAGATGGAAAACTGCCCAAACGGCCAATAAACTACAATTTCTAGGCCAGAAACCACTCGTTTGGTAGGTAGGCTATCTTGTGCTTACCACTCCCACTGATAAGCTAGTAGACTTCCCTGCAACACAGAAAGGCTTGGGGGGCTCAGAAGCTTACAAACAGTCCTGGATACAGCAAATTTATCTGACCACTGGACCTTTATGCTGAAAGTATATTCTGTTTCTTCAACACCAGGTTATGGAAAACAAGTACTTTGACTAGGATTTTTTGTAAAGAGGTTCTAGTTCAATAAGCCAAACAGAACTAATAAGTGTACATTAATGAAAATAAAACCAACATGTGCCATTGGTTTACTTACAGGATTCTATAAAACCCTTCTTGTAAAACTCCTTAATCAGACTAAAATAAAAGGAAATAATGATAAATGCCCTCTTGAAGCAACTAATAAGTTAAGTTCTCTTCAGTTTGACTGATCAGCCAAGTCATATAACAGATTTTTGGAAAAGTTTCTTACAAAATAAAAAGAAACTACACTACATACTTTGCATTAAACAAACACAGTATGATCATTTTAGTTCATTGGTATTAGCAGATCACAATGGTAAGCCCCTACCAAATCAGTTTATGTTATAAAAAAAAAAATTATTTATAACAATTAAATGAAGGTGATCAAACAAGTATGCCGGGGTAACAAATGAATAAACCACAAAGAATATTTTCTTATTAGAAGGAAAATACAAAAAAAAATGATATATTAAATGAATGGATCCAAAATACTCCTCAGTTTCAATTTGACAATTAATGTTGCCCATTTACAAAATAAAAAGTACAAAAAAGTTAAATGTTTTTAAAAAGAAAAAGTAAATGGTATGGATGGTCTACCTCTGGAAACATACATAGCATTTGCTGAATGACTAATTTCTTAGTTAATAAAAATATGTAATTTCTTTTCTGTTCCAGGATATAATATTTTCATCTCGGTGAAAGACACTATAATATCACTGATGAAAAAGAATACAAATTTGACAAAATATAGATCACTACCATCTGATTTCAAGTATTGAGCTCATGTTATTAAAATAGTTACTAAGGCTGTGAATATAAATGGTTATAACTGGTTCTCCTATCGTAACGATATTATGAGTTCAAAACATGGATGCCAAGAAATTTGCTCTCGAGGTGAATCTTCGCATCCATATCGAGAATACATAATAATGGGTTATGATTAGTGAGACCAGATAAAACTCCAAGAACTACAAAGAGTTATTATCTACTTCATGTACCACTAGTTACAAAAAAAGACAAAGTGTTTTACCAGCTTTGAAAGCCAGTAAAGCACTTAGCGAATGCTGTCTCACAGACAGAAAATAAACAGAATTGCAGGAAAAAGTCAGGGACAGTTTTTAAATACTGTCCTAATTTAAATAAGTTAATTATAGAGTGATGTCTGTGAACTTTCGCTGATGTATGAGGAAGATATTCAGGGACCATTGGGAGTGAAGGAATGTCACTTTCCTGAAACTGGACTGTAACAATGCTTAGGGGGATGTGTAACAAATGTTATACATACCTGAAAGCACTGTTAGGGTCTGGTTACATGCTACAGAACTGCATAACAGGTTTAGTTTTTGCCAGTTCGGGAGCTCCATGCACTACACCAGAATTGCAGATCAGCTTGAGAAAGTGTGTGTGACTCTTTCAGCTTATCCCGGTTAGGGGTTGCCATAGCGGAACTCCAGTCCCCTAATGTTTGGTAGTGGATTTTTACGTGCCGAGTTACCAGCCCTGACGCACAACCTTCAATGAAGGCATGCCCATTCACGCATGTCTCCACACAGAAGTCGCTCTAGTGAAGAATCGAACGGGACAATGTCTTGCTGGGAGGCGACAATGCTACCGCAGCACCACTACCGCAGATATCAGCTTGAGAAAGTAATCCATCTAAAATTAAATAGTTTTACCCCGGTAGAAAAATATCACAGGCCACATTTTATTATAACTTATGATAGCTGATTGTAAAACAATGTTCTGTAAACAAAACTTTTCATTTATAAGCTATAATGTAATAAATACATTAACTCTATTAAATAGAAAGTTTATGTTAATGTTCTTGAATGTTATCCAGATAAAAAATAGAAAGAGAGAGACAGAGAGAAAGAGATAGACAAAAGCTTCAATTGCATTGAAAAAAAAATAAACTTTTTATCCATAGGCACCATAAGTTCAAACTACACTAACAGTCCTTGTGGGCCATTTTAAGTCTAGCCAATTACTTCACGCGAGAATCAAACCTTGCACCTTGTTTCTGTAAGATAAACACCTTAACCATAGAGTAGAATTAAAGTCTAGTAAGACAGAAATGCCCATTGTCTTTAAAGGCATTTGTTATAGTGATCGGTTCTTTATTCTATAAACTCTTACAGCCCTTAGGCATCTCCATAGGAAATTATTCATTTTCTGTCTTAGGATGATCTTCCACGTTAACTACAAATTACACAGAAAAACAACATTTATTAAAATTCTCATATAATGAAGCAGAATTCCTTCCTGTCTTCAGAGTTAACTGCAGTAACTCTGATAGAATGGTAACAGCCAGGAGTATGGAAAAAATGCAGGAAGATGAGATTATCAAAACACAAAAACTAGGTCTTGTTTATTCCCCTCAAATAATAAGACAACATAATCAAATAAAGTTAAAACTCTGAATTTGGTGCAATCAAAGATTCAAGATCTTAATTATTATTTGTATCCTTATATGGAGCAGCAATCATTATAAAAAATGTTACTGATAATTACTTTCCTCATGTTACAGCTAATGAGTTTATATAAAATGTAATGAATTCGGCATATGAGACATGAGCTACAAGTTATACTTTCATGGAGGGGTGGTGTGAAAAGACTACCATGGAGAACTCAGTCATAACTCTTAACAAAATCAGGGTATGGCATTACCTAACCTGGATTTATATGTCAAAGTAATTATTTTTAAGCATCTAATGGAGTTTCAGTATACTGATTCAGCAAGTAATTTACACATAAAAGAGATGTTGTAATCACATTCTAATAGGTCATTTGAATATTTATGTGTATGTATAGCTAGTCATAATAATGCAGTAAAGGATTTGATTCCCATTAGACATGATCTTAGGATAATAATATAAAAGAACTTTAGCTCCCTGGATAGCTTTTCCCTTGTAGACAATGTCACCTGTGATGAATATTTCTATCATAAATATTCAAAGGTGCCAATTCAATTTCTATTAGAAGGAATTACTAATACTTTAACTTTTTTCATACCAGTTGACCAAATATACAAAGCTTTCCTCATTTTTTAATAAATAAAACGTAACCATATTCAAGAATATCAGCAATCCCAAAGGCATACTTCAGCCAAGAAAATAAACTATTAATCAAGCACACTTAACTGAAAAAAAAAAAAAAACAGTTGAGAGCTCAAAAATAATAGTAATTTATTTAAAGACAACGAGTTAAGAGCTTTCATCCTTGGAAACAGGACTTCATAAGAACTAAATACCATAGTGCACTTTGCAAATTTACATACACATGCCCTATTAGTCAAGCAGTCAGCTTGAACCAATTAATTAACCTAACACATTCCATTAAAATGCAACGTTAAAACTGTAAGTTACATTAAAACAATACAATGTAATTACAAAAGTATGAAAAAATAATAATTCAATATTCATGTAAACACTGCTTTACCTCCCTTTAAGCTTATATTTTACATTTTACTTCATTGTTAAAACATATCCAAATATAATAAATAAGTAAAAAATAAATTAAAAGTAAATTAAAAAAAAATCTTGATTTTATATTCATGTCAAATCCTCTACCAAATATTTTGTTAAAGTAAACCTACAACTTAGCTGCCCTCAATTTTAATATGCTGGTGATGGAACCAGCATCATTCAAACCTGACTTTTCACTTGTGTTTAAGTATATCTGCCAGAGCAACTCCCTGTATTCTAAAGTTTGTTTCCATGGGCCACTTCTAGGGTTTTTAACCACTTGTTGGAAAACAAAAAATAATGTTTCTTATTTCTGTGCAAGTTATACTGTGTCTAAACAAAGCATTTACCTCCTTCTTATTGATAACATTATATTTATGTTCATAAGTCCTTTTCTGTAATGACAACTCAGTCTTACCTATATAAAATGAAAAACAATCACAAAATGCTAGGCAGACTGAAATCTGGTGATATAAAAATTAAGGTGATGTAATCAATAGATATGTGTAAATAAATATATGCTCAGCTGACAGATGCTGTTGTATAAAGGTGAAGGGTAATACATAAGTAGAAACCTCATAGGAAGGTCTTGCCTGCAGTCTAAGGAAGGAGAAAAGGGCCATATGACACAATGTTAGATTTATCTATGAAGCTAGCTAAGCTTGTGTGTATACTTTTTGTACCATATCAAAAACCAATTATGTTTCAAAATGGGAGTAAGCAAAACAGCCCAAATCCTAAATGCCTTATCTGTCCCAAATGGTAAGTGTCTGAGTTTGAGAAGTTAGATGAAGCATGCACCCTGAGAAAAAATGCATAATATCTAAGATAGCTTTGTATCCTACTCAGGAGAAGGAGTAGGGTGGCATGAAATTGTGCACAGCATTAATGAATACATTCTATCTTCATTCAGATAAATGAAGATGGGGTGCAGGGTCTAATACAAGATAAAACAATCCCCTACTCTATAGAAGGAGTAGAGTGGCATGAAATTGTGCACAGCATTAATGAATACATTCTATCTACATTCAGATAAATGAAGATAGGGTGCAGGGTCTAATACAAGATAAAACAATACCCCGGTTACTGAGTTAGGGAAAGGAACAAATGTCATAAAGGAGCTAAGGTGTTCTGTAAACAGAGAACTTATACTGACGCAGTACTCCAGAGACAGATGTTATCAGTACTGGCAAGGTTAAGCAGAATAAACCACTGAGGATCTCAGAAACCATGCTATAAGAAAAGTACCTGGTGTGACCAAGCCCCTCTGACAGCATAGCTACTGGCAGACATAAGACTGAGGGTTAATTTGAAAAAAAGGTGAAGCAGTGTGTTTTTCAAGCATGTCTGGACTTGGTTTCATATAAAGGTCCTCAGAGAAACTGAGAATTCAGCAATTTCGTGATCTCCCCTCCTGGCTGTGAGGTCACAAATTTAAAGTAGTTGAACTCTACAGCCCCAGTGAGAAGTGGGGATTACAAGGACTTAAAGGAATGTAATCTAGCACCTATTTATATAAAGGATGCTTCCAGAAAGTATCATGGAGGAGTCAGGATCTAATTCTGTGCAAGTCAGTTTAATGGAAGAATGAAGGAGTAGACTGATTCAATGCTGCTTTGCAAACAAACAAGCAAAGTGGTCTAGAAGAGTGCAAGTACTGAAAACTTATCTCAATATAACATGAAGTAAGAGGAGGTAGAAAGGTGGTCTATTCTGTAATAAGTATGCCTATAAAAATGTCCCTCATAAGTCTACCTGAGAATTTATCTTATACTAAATAGTGTGGTCACATTAAAAGTAATGTACGATTTGGTTACAATAAATTGAAATTATTATTATAGGGTCTATAATAAATCAGCGAACGCTTAAAAAAGTGAACATTGATTTATCGGCCACATGTAAGTGAAAGCTTACAACCCCGAACACTCTGAATAGCGATTTTTTTTCCCAGGGGAAAAAATTGCTGTTCCTCAAAAAAATAAATAAATAAAAACAAAAACTTCAAAACATTACATAAAGTGGGGGGCTTTGCCCACCACACACCCCATACTTAAATATACCAACTCAGAGATCACACTACAGTGACGAAAATGGCAAAGTAACAGAGGCAGCCAAGCAATTTCTTTCCCATGAAAGAAATCGCTTATATGCTGTTTCACTATTTTACTGTTTCGTGCTTTCAAGTTCGATCAAGATGCATTCGAAGGATTGCATCTTCAATTATATAACAGGAACCCTTATTATACAGGAGGAACGATATGCTATGCTCTCTTACCAGTTTGAAAACTGGGGATACAAGAAGCAAAAGTACTTGAACACTGACCGCCACTACATTTTAACAGTCAAGGTGGCAAAGATCATAGTATGGAACTTTCTAATCAGTCCCTTAAGTTTGCCCATGAGATGGTTCATGGGTTCATAGATAAGCACAAGGCTAGCTGCCCTTGTGGGCCATTTTAAACCTAGCCAATTTCCCTTTCAAATGTGAGAGTCAAACCCTGTACCTTGTGCCTCTGAGGTAAACACCTTAACCATTACGCCAACCCAATTGGTGCTGGCTAATTATGTATATATGTGCATATATATATATGTGCATATATATATATATATATATATATATATATATATATATATATATATACATACAGATATACATATATATATATATATATATATATATATATATATATATATATATATATATATATATATATATATATATATATATATATATATATATATACATACATACACACAGATATATATATATATATATATATATATATATATATATACACACACACACACACACACACACACACACACACACACACACACACACACACACATATATATATTTCCCAAATATGTCCTTTTAAAGACTGGAAGAGGAGCAGAGAAGAGTGAAAGATTTTTTTTTTTAGAAATAGCTCTCCATTAATCTTAATCAGGACAGGAAAGAGGGTGGAAACTCATGAATAAATTCAATCAAACACCCAGGGACAGATTCATTTAGCAATATAGATGAGGCAGCTCCACTGTGAAGGATGCCCGATTCCTACAAAACTCATATCGTCACAAATGTTAACCAACACCAACTCAAAATCGGGGTTGGTGTTGGGAGACCTAATAGGCTGGAGCTCAGAAGGACAGCAAGCTTCCAAAACATATCAGCACTAACATTAATTGAGTTTGCTGCTGAGGGACTCAAGTTCAGAACAGACAGGAATGGATGGCTGGCTATGAGAAAGACAGGAAAATTAATACCAAACTCCAATATCTTGGGTGATGTTAATGGACATGAAGTCAGAATCAAGAAAAACAGCAGACTCCAAGAAGAAGAAGAATGAGGCCAAGAATCTCTCACTTCTTTGTTATCTGATATTTAATAGCCTAGAGGACTGCATCTGTACTTTAAGTGCTAGCCACAAAGTTTGAGAATTCATTTTATGTTCAACTTCTGAGAGACTGGTTGGCTGCAATCACCTGCATTAGAAGCTGAAGTTAAGCGCAAACTTGCAGTAGTGTATTTTAGACTTCTGTTAAGTACAAACATGCAGTTTTAAAAGTACTGTATTTCATTTTTTCTGTTACCTAATTGAGTGTTTCATTGAACAGTGTGCTGTGTGTCTCTCTGCTATAAGAGGGGGTGGTGGTCTTCTCACTTCTTTGTTATCTGATATTTAATAACCTAGAGGGCTGCCTCTGTACTTTAAGTGCAAGCCACAAAGTTTGAGAATTCATTTTATGCTCAACTTCTGAGAGACTGGTTGGCTACAATCACCTGCATTAGACGCTGAAGTTGAGTGCAAACTTGCAGTAGTGTAGTTTAGTCTTCTTTGCAGTTTTAAAAGTACTGTATTTCATTTTTTCTGTTACCTAATTGTGCATTGAATAGTGCTGTGTGTCTCTCTGCAGTTAGTTCCCCACCCACCGTCCCTGTTCTTGTCTTGGTGTTAGTGTTGGTGGCTCTGGAATTGCCTGCCCCTCCTGTAAGTCTGTATTAGAACATTCCTCCTGGGTCCATCTCATTTGCTCACTTAACCGAGTACAGTGAGATTATATTCTGAGTCTAGTGTTCACTCTACTTATTACAGAGAGAAGATATGAGAAGGCCAACCAACTTAGGTTCTTCATTCCTCTCTCCTTGCACTTTACTAACAAAAAAAATTGCACTTTATTCATCTGCTTTTAATGTATTTGTGTTTCCTCCTACTTTATTTTGCTTTTCGTAAAAGTACTCAATTTTATTTATTCTGCTGCAGTTATTACTGCTTGGTAGTAGCCTGATTAAATTGTAACTGTTATTCTAAGTCTTTTGGTTTAAGCACTTGGGCTTCATACAGGTTGTTTTACATTAAGGTTTGTGGTCTGCACTGTTGTGGCAGGACAGGTAGCTTGCATCCTAAGCTGGAAATTGCTGATTGAAGGCTCAGTGTCTGCTATTCTAAAAGTGTATTAGTTCTGGCTTAAGCACTTGGGCTTCAGGCCAGTTATTCTACATTAAGAAGGTTTGCAGTCTATCCTCTTGTGGGAGGAGAGGCTGGATTCTGCCCTTCTGAGCTGGGAATTTCTGGTCACAGGCTTATTGTGCCTGATTATTTGAACTGTTTCTTTCTGAAATTGGTGTGCCTTGTTGCTGTAGCATAGACCAGATTCAGGCCTGCTGAATCTAGCTTTGTTTGTATAACTTGAGCACTGATCCAGGCTATCTTTTTTTGGAGAAAGTTCCCCTGCAATCCTAGTAGCAGGAGTGTGCAGATAGAACTTGTCTGATTGAAGACTGCTGGAACAGGGCTGAGTTTTGAGCTTTTTTCTGGTTAATTGGGTAACTTGTTTAAATCAGTTTGTTCGTTTTCTATTGTTTTATATATATATATATATATATATATATATATATATATATATATATATATATCAATTGCACTTTATTCATCTGCTTTTACTGTATTTGAGTTTCTTCCTACTTTATTACTAGGGGCATTGACTACAACTCTGATCTGAGATATATAACAATAAGTATCCTTTTCTGTGCATTTAAAGTTTTTTTTGCTTGCATCTGCTTTATTTTCTGAAAAAAAAAAAAATATATATATATATATATATATATATATATATATATATATATATATATACACACACACACACACACACACACACACACACACTTGTTTCCCCCCTTTCTAAGCAAGTATAGTCCAGTTTTCAGGTTTGTGCAGAATTCAGGGCTGTGTTACAAATCTCTGTGTTTACACATACCTTACTTGGATAGAAGGAAGTTTCTCTGATCATCTCTGAGAGAAGGGAGCTTTGAGCAGCTTATCTGTCCCTGGAGGAATGGTTTCAGCCCAGACATTATTGGCCATTTTGGGCTAATTTCTATCTCAATCATTTCCCTGCTATAAAAATGCATTTGCCAGGTTTTGTGTGCCGCGCAGCACCAATTAGCTAGAGTACACCTATTCCCGGCTCCACAAAGTCTCCTTTTCAAATTTTTCCTTGGAACTAGACAAACTTTCAACTTAAGCACTCAAGCCATTCATTTCTCAGCCCGGCACTTGTTCAATACTCATAGCAACACTTATAAACCCTAGCACTAGACCCTCCTATACAGTACAGAAGGACAAGGCTCTCTATTCAACCTTACCAGCTATTCAGTAAAACAGTTCACTGTACCTATCCAGGCATGTCCAAAGGGCAGTTTCAGGTGTACTCTCCACTCCAACTGGTGAATCTGGGCATTTTGAGGCAATGTTACTACTGCCTCATGTACACAGACAATCCTCTCCTCCTACCATCAAACATTAATACATGTGAGAGATGCAATTATACAGCCAAAATGGAGGCTAAGCTCTCTCAACCCAAGACTGGATCAGACAGTCAAGAGGAGAAGGGAAATATTTGCATCACACCACCAGTCTCACATAGACCCATTAAACCAGCACCAGCAAAAAACACACATAAATACATGAAAACATACTCTGAGGCTCTAAATAAACATCTGCAAAAGCAACAGAGATCTCCAAAGCAGACATCCAAGCAACCTTCACACCCCAACACAAACCATGAAACACATACTTCACAAAACCAGTGTGCCATGCAATCACAGCCCTTAAGGCAAAATAACATACCCAACATACCTAGTAATAGGTGACTCTACAGTCAGGCACACTGACATCCCACTCACTAGGCTGAATAAGGAGAAGGTTGCTGTTAGCTGCCTGTCGGGTGCCAGGATCCGCCACATAACACAAGCACTCAGGTCACTCCAGAACAAGTGCAAATACGACTGTCATTGTCCATATTGGTGTGAATGACCTGAGCTGTACCTCCCTGGACTACATGAAAAGAGACATGGAAGAGCTCTCCGATCATGTAGCCCAGGCCGGTATGACCCTGACACTGAGTAACATCCTGCCCTCACCAAGAATGATACCACGGTATAAAGAAAAAATTATCAATTTCAATAATTGGCTAAGTTTCTGGTGCCATTCAAAGGGAATCCAGTGTCTGTCCACCTGGGATGACATGCTCGACAAGCCACGCTGCTTTGCTAGAGATGGCTTGCACCTGTCACCCTTAGGCTTTCGAATATTGGCCAAGGCTCTTGCCACCCCCATAGTGCATTTTTAGGCAAGGCTCGAAAGACAAACCCACCTCCGTAAATAGCACAAGTAACAAAAAACTGAGGGTAATGCTACTCAATGCCAGAAGTCTAAACCTCAAAATGCACGCACTCGAGGCACTCCTCAGTACAGAGAAAATCGATATATGTGCAGTAACAGAAACCAGGTTTAAGGCTCCTGAGAGAGCCCCAGCACTATCAGGCTAAAACTTATACCATACATTTCAGCCACAGAACCCGGACCGAAATACAAAAGGTGGAGGCATATCCATATTCATCAAGGATACCCACACCTCCAGGTTAGTGGCACAGCACAATTCTTCAGAGATCATCCATGTGCAACTAACAATGGGCAAAACTGCAGTTCAAACTGTAGCTTGCTACAGATCACCCACCATGTCCCAGAACCCCCATTCTGCATTTCTGGATGCACTGGGAAACACAAAGGTCCTACCAAACATTGTAATATTCAGTGATTTCAATTACCCAAACATTAACTTGGAGAACTACTCAACTACTAACTCCCTTGCCCAACATTTCCTAGAATTTATAAACTCAAACACCCTGGATCAACTGGTTAACACTCCCACCAGAGGTCACAACATATTGTACCTGATCATCACCAACATGGGTGACCAGTGTTCCACACCGGAGGTCAACCACTCACTGGTTAGACCATAAACAAATCACTTTGGATATCCACATTCCATCCCCACCCTTGGACAAGGAAACCACCGTGAAAAACTTTTCAAAAGCAAACTTCACGTTACTTAAGACTGAGGTGGAAATTTTCAAAGCCACCATGCTAAAGGATAATGCTGTCCAAGCTGCAAAATCCTTTACTAATGCATTCTACAGGCACCTACAAGAATTCATGGATCGTGCTATCCCAAGTAAAACCAAGACTCACTCCTCCAAGAAAAGGAAATCAGTCTGGTGGACTCCTGCCATAAACAAGCTATACAATAGAAGGAGGAAACTAATACAGAAAAGAGTGAAATCCCAAGAAGGGAAGACAACCCTAATTAGTATCAGCAAGAAACTACATACCCTCATAAAATCATCCAAGGTGAGCTTCGAAAGAAAAATTGCCAAGGACTCCAAAGATAATCAAAAGGCATTCTTTAGCTATGTCAAGAATCTAAGTGGCAATGCAAAGATCTGCTCGGAGTTAGTGCAGAATGGCACAAAATACACTGAACCGACCAATATCACCAACATCCTGGCAGACAGGTTCAGCTCAAACTTCACCCCCCTCTCACCCCCAAAAGGGCCCATAACCATACCAGAAGAATGTACAGCCCCTGAAATCACAGACACTCAGGTTAAAAAAGCCCTCTCCAAAGCCAAAAACACAGCATCAATGGGACCGGATGGTGTCCCAGGCTGCATCCTACACGAGCTCAAAGACAAACTAACCCCTCGCCTAAAAAACACTGTTCAAACTGAGCCTCTCCACAGGCTACATACCCATAAAGTGGTGCACAGCAACGGTTATTCCTCAAATGTGGAGCCACAACAGACCCTGGGAACTATCGCCCTATAAGCCTGACTAGCTTGGTCTGCAAGGCTATGGAGTGCATCATCATGGAACTCATTAACAGAGACATTGGGAACCTCCAAACATTGGACCCTACCCAGTTCGGCTTTGTTAAGGGAAGATCGTGCCTCCTAAACCTGGTGGACTTTGAGACAGTTACCAAGGCTATAGACGAGGGAAAGGTGGTACACACAGCCTACCTAGACCTCGCAAAGGCCTTCGATACCATTCCCCATTCTGGTATTATAGACAAGCTCACCAGCCTGAACATAAACCCCTACGTCACAAGATGGGTTGCCAACTGGCTCACGGACAGAACCCACGTGGTGAGAGTTGCGGGAGCTATGTCCAACTCTAAACCGGTTACAAGTGCCGTTCCCCAGGGCACAGTCCTAGGACCCTTCCTGTTCAGCATATACTTCTCAGAGGTACAGGCAAGCACAGGAGGACTATGGCTGACCAATTTCGCAGACGACTGCAAACTAGGGGCTATAATTGACTCTCTGGCTGACAAAGACATCCTCCAAAAGGGTCTCACTGAGATGGATACCTGGTGTCAAAATCATGGCCTCAAGCTAAATGCCAAACAGTGCATAGTCATCCCCTTTGGAAAAAACAAAGTACCCACAAACTGCCACATAGGTGGTAGTCCCCTAAATATGGAAGATGTAATTAGGGATCTGGGGACCCAAGTAGACAGTAATCTCTCCTTTGATAATTACATTGCCAAAGTGGCTAGAAAATCCTTCTACGTGGCCCACCTAATCACAAAAGGGTTCGCATCCAGATCAAAAGAGGTCATTGTGCCCCTCTACTCATCACTCATCAGACCCATCATAGAGTACAACACCCCATTTGGGATGTACCTTAGAAGACACCTGCAACAGCTGGAAAGACCACAGAAGTACCTAACCAAGAGGATCATTGGCCTGAAACAGATGCCCTATGCAGCTCAACTGAAGAAACTCCAGCTGTACTCGGTTGCATATCGCCTACTCAGAGGTGATCTCTGCCTGACATACAAGGCCATGTCCAACCCAGAATTGATGGACATGCTCCACCTAAATAAAACCTTATCCCCTCGAACCACATGCTCTAGGGATCTAAACCTCACCACAACAATAAACAGGACATGCTGGAGGGATAGATTCCTGTCCAAGAGACTTCCCATGCTTTGGAACAAGGTTGCAATCTACATTAGGCAGAGCTCCTCTCTAACACTCTTCAAGAGAAACCTTGACGAGCGGATGGGAAACAGAAAGTTTACCCTGGGGATCACTTCAGTGGCTCTACTGGACAGAGACACAGGGAACTAATCTAAGGGGTCGGCGAAAGCCAACATATTCTGGCTAGGCTTATAAATGCCTTCGGGCAGATAGCCTAGTACCTACCTATGAACCTATGAACCTAATGGAGGAAGGTCAAAACTGTCGTCAACATAGCTTCGAGCTGAAATCTAGCTTTCCAGAAGGTTGACAACTGACCTAGAACTGGGGTCAATGCTCAGATGTATAATGTCCTCAGAAGGTTGATGATCAACCTAGAACCCAAAAATCCTGATCGACCCAGAACCACCTGATCTCAGCATACAGAAAGGCTTCAATAGGAAGTAAGAATTCAACATTCCTTATGACAAACATATGGCCCAGAGATTAAGACATTTTAAGAGATAGCCACAACTGACACTAAAGATGAAACAGGTCTAGTAAGAGGGTCAGCTGAGAAGAACTGGTTCACTGGTACTAAAGAAAATTTATGCCGGACAATTTCAAAGGTGCTCATTCCAAGCAAAACAATAATAATGTCTAAAAAAACTCAGAAGTAAGTATTTATACCTGGAAAGTATGACTCCTTAAAACCCTGTCCATGTTAGAGGAGTCAACCATATCCATAAAAGGAAAAACTAACAACAAAACCAAAACAGGACTGGTGGGAGTGCCAAAATAAGAAACTGGCACAACTGAGCAAAAAAAAAAAAAAACGTGTACATGGAAAATCTTTTCAACTAAAACCCAGAGACAAGCAATCTGCCTTAAGTCAAAAACTAAAAAACTCACAAAAATACATCCTTTGTACATACTGTGAGAAATATGAATAAGGACCAATAGCTGACACCAAAGCCAAAAACTCTTGGTTCCATCATGTTGCACATTAATGTTCATAAAGGAGTGCTACTAAATGGACTACCCCTGATACAGCATCAACCCTGAATCTTTAAACAGAAATTCTATCTTAGGGACCAGTATGTTGGACTGCCCCCAGCTCTATAACTATGGTAAGTTATCATTTGTAACTTTTCAACGGTTATATAAATGCTTTTAGCCATTGCTCAGCTACTTGTGGTGGGGTGGAGCACATTACAGAGTAGGGTCATTTGAGACAGGCTGACGTTTACCATACTTTTAAAAGTTAAAACTCTCCACTGTTAGAGCTGATGAAATCTTCAGATAAAACCACTTATTTAAGATAAAAGCAATGCCTCGGATGTAGCCTTTTTTTGTATGGGACTAAGTAAAGGTAGATTATTTGCTAAGCTCTTCTGCATTTATTTGGTTTTGGCCTGCTGAGATCTGTATTAACAGGCACTGCACCTAAGTATTGACAAGGGGATTATTTTCTACCATTAAGGTCTTAAAGAGACTGAGATTGAGGTTAGTGCCAACTTGGAGATGCACCCTTTTGCTGATCTATTTAAAGGCAGGGACCTACAGGGTGCCGAAATCTACAGACCCATCTCTATCCTTATCCCACTATTAAGAGTATTTGAAAAAGTGATGCACATTCAACTGATAAACCATCTTGCTTCTCACAACAAACTAAGCAAAACTCAACATGCATTTCACCATGGCCATAGCACTCAAGCTGCAGTGGTTGAGACAATGGACTATATCATATCTGAGTGTGACACAGGCAAAGTCACTGCTTCTCTTTTCCTAGACTTCACAAAAACATTTGATGTACTCAGTCACGGATTACCTCAACAAAGGCTAGACTCTTTAGACTGCATTAGTTTACCTCAAAGAGCATCCTTGGTCCATTGGTATTCTCTACTTCTTACTAAAGACATGTGTGTTCCTATCAGTGACCTGAAATTGGTATAATATACAGATGACTCCACTATCACCTATAGTGTACCAGACTTGTCTGAAATAACTTCACCTGTACAGTAATCAAATAACTCACTTATAATATAGCTCTAGGAATCAAAACTGATAATTAATGAAAAGAAAACAAAGCTTTTTGATTTTTAGGCAAAAGGATATAAATATTCATTTGCCCATGTTTATAAACAATACTGCCATTCAGATTGTGGAACACTACAAACAGCTGTGTGTCACAATAGAAAATAACTTCTTCACATCATTCTAACAACATAGTGCTAAATATTCACAAAAGACTTAAAACACTATATATCTCTACAGTCAAGAATGACCTTGGCCAATGCACCACATATACTAAAACTTCTTTATAAAATTCTAGCCACTGGCAACCTGAGAAAGGCAAATTTCCAGAAACTGGAACCCACATATTACAAAATAACAATATTTGATGCACAACTTTTGGATAGTTTACATATATGAAATAAGATAGGTTGGATATCCTTGTCAAATTAAATTAACTACATCCATACTATTTTCACTCTCAGTGACATGCATAACTGCAAATGCTCCTACCTGCCTTGTCTTCTACAGAAATACATAACTGACAGGCTTCTAAGATCATCCACCCAAATTCTACAGGTGGTTAAGAAAGCATCATCAAAGATAGGTGGCTGAGCCTCTATCTACTTTATAACTTCAACGAGGAACTCACTACCCCAACAACTGCATGACACTGGCAACTTTATATTTTTCAAAAGCTCAACAACTCTCACTACAACACTATCTTGTCCTAATAATGTCTCTTTCTGTCTTAATTCCTATTCCACATTTTATCTTAACAAATTCATACAATGCCAATACAATTACTTCCCTTCTTTATCTCTACTGTTTACATTTCGGGTAACAAATTCTACTGCATATTTTATCATCTTTAACATACCTTTGCATCTTATTTCATTCCTCGTCTATTTCTACATTGCCTTCCGGACATTTTTTATTTATACACATTTGATTACTTGCTAACCCTGATTTACTCTAAATCTTACCTGACCATGTAACCAGTACTATTTCATTCTGCTCGTAATCGGGATCCACCTTCCTTAGCTCTCTCTCCATGCCTACCCATCACCCTTAACTTTTACTTCTTTTCCTCTTTATACAAATTACATAACTTCCTACAACTGTACTTCTTGGCTATCATATCTATTTTTACTAATCTTAAACTGCTATATAAACTATTAAAGTAGTGTATTTTTTTTGTTTTGAATTTATTTTATTTTATTTCATTATTTATTTGAGTTAACAGGTTTTGTATTTTTTTATGTATGTTCTGTCTTTGTAACCTAGTCAACAAAAATGTAAATAAATATTATAAAATAAAATTTGTTTAGTTTAATTTTTTTGTAGAATTGTTTAGTTTAAATTTTGTAGAATTGTTTAGTTTAATTTTTCTATAATTATTTAATATACAAATTTATTATTACAACTGTTCAGTAGACCAATACTACCTCTGTATTGTGATTATTACTGGTTCTGAACATTGTTAACTTTGTCATTATTCCTGTTTGGAGCTTTTCTCCCCTGGCCTCTACTGAAAATGGACATATATCCAGCTAGACTAGCCCGGTCAACAAATGGAAAATAAAATAAAAAAATAAAATAAATAAATAAATATACCTACCTTCAAATCCTAGCAAATTACATGAAATGAAAAAAAAATACATCTCTACTGATGTCTCTCCATATCTTTACAAGCAAGCATTTACCTACAGTAAAGTAACATGAAGAATAAATGTTCTTTTCACATTTCCAAATACAATTAAAGCTACAGAACTTCATTTTTCCTATGTCAAGTTTGTCCATTGCGCCCATCACTCATCAAGGTATATTCTGCCTTCACTCTTGCCTATTTGTTCTCTGCAGATGTCCTCTTTGAATCCCCTATCATACACTCATCTATTTTTTCACATTACCTTTCTGTCCTTTATTCTTTGGAGTACTGGAGAAAAAGTTATATGAAAGTCTAAGAGCCACAGCCAAAAGAATCATGGGTGCCTTTTGCCCAGCCAATGGAGCCACAGTGGAAGCTTGAAGTTTCTCTTCTAACAACAGTAGCCTCACAAGAATGCATATATTTCTGCACATGGCCTCAGTTCTACCTACACAGTGTCACCATGCCACCTGGTATGTAAGTGCATACTGGCCCTTTGCACTGCTTGTCTTACAACCCTCCCCCCAGCCTAGACTTGGCATCACTATTGCAGCAGGACAAGCTGCAATCCTCACCCAGGATAGACAAATCAGCAACAGCTGCTCATTCTCACCCTTACTCACCAGCTCACCCTGTGCCAGGTAGGTAACTGATTCTAAGTCATTGCAGTCACAGTCTGGGCTTTTATCCTAGGCACAATGCAGCCAACTAAAGCTAAAGAAGTTCATGTGTTTAGACATACTTGCAAGCATTAGAAAACAACAACTGTATTTACTGGTAGCATTTTCCACCACACGGTTGCCTACAAGATAGTTTACAGTACAATTTAATCAGAAATCAGAAGCCATCCACATGTGAGTGGTAGAAGTGGGAATATAAAGAAAAGAGAGTGACAGGAAGGAGAACCAACACCAGCTGGAATAGGCTGGGGGTGGGAGTATGGAAACAAAACGAAGAGTGCAGACCATGAACTGTAAAGTAGAAAAATTAAGTAACATGTCCATAACCGGATATTAATAAATGCTAACAAGGAATATAACTGCTGCTTACATAATACAGCATCTGCTGATCTGTTCAGTTTTAAAAGGCAGACTCTACATCTAGCAGTATTCTACAGCTTGTAAGATTATTTGTTTTTTTACTGACATGAGCTGCAGATTACAAAGAACCTACAAGAAATGCACACATAGTCTGGCTCAATGGCACAAAGAGACAGAGCCCTAACTGTGACCCAACTGATCGGGTGGGGGTCAATTAGTGGCTCCAGTTATGGAGCAGCCAAGCAACAAAGGAAAGGAGTGAAGGGATGTGGCCTATTTGCCTGTCCTGGGGGTGGGAAGGCCGATGTGAACGCAAGGGTTCACAGATAAAGTATAATATCCCTAATGGGGAAAACCACCTCTAATGCTTTGGGGGTCAATGGGTGGTGCTGCCAGATGATTATATCCTAACATTCACTACATACAACCCAATGCACTTCCCCTCCCCTTGTGCTGCCAAGTGTTTGCTGGGATACAGAACTGAAAAAATGCAAAATAAAACTCTTGAATCGCCGATGATGCCTATCTGACTGATGGTTCCACTTAGTTGAATCTTGCTGTTGGTGAAGAGGGAATTAGTGGCTCAGCTGGTGGAGACAGGACTGTTGAACAGTATAATGTACAAAAAAAAGGAAATGCACAGCCATCTTAATTTCACAGATTCTAACTGCACCACAACCCTCACCAGGATGGGCAGTTTAGAACTGGAGGAATAACTTCTAAATGTGTTTTTTAATTAATATATACAATTAATTAGCATGCTGTTTATAAACCCAACATTTTCAAAATATATGTTATTCTGATATTATATGAAACAGATATTGCCATTTAGAGGATGCTTATTCAAGCAAAAGCAAACATATTTTTTTTAATCTGAAATCATAATTAAGGCCACTAGCCTAAAAGTTTTTTTTCACAAATTTGTTCAGAATTTTTGCCATTAAAACTGCAAGATGACAAATCAATATCTTGATCTTTCATGAGTCAGTGGGATGGGAAATAAGTGTTTGCTACAGATAGAAAACTATGAATAGCAGGAATGTGTGCACTTAGCTGCAAGCAAGAAATATCTAAATTTATCATTGCTGGACTGCCTACTGCTGAATTTCTTCCACTAATCAAGCCCAGTTATGACTAATACACATGCTTTAAAAAAGGCTTGATTTGCCTTAGCATTTAACAACATCCTTAGCTTGCCATAACTGTTTACATTCACATTACTAAAAGATATAGTAGATGACGTCAGCAGCGACTCTCTCCTCAAGACTGATTATAAAAAGCCTGTACTGATATTTACACACATCCTCTGCTCTACTTGGTATTGATACTGAATGAGGAATACAATGCAGTAACATTCCTCTTCTCTTTTTGAAGCCTACATTACCAAAAGGAAAAGCAAATTAACAAACAAACCTGCATTATTTTTTTAAATTAAACAATCACTTTAATAGAAAGTCAGTCTTTGTCAAGAAATGGCTCTAAACTGTAGGACTCCAGAATCATTTAACTGGGTATTACTTTAATTTCAGGATTAAAAGAAGGCAAATCACATTGCTGCATTTTCTCTCCCAAGCTTACAGTCAATTGATAAGAAAACTGGAAAGGACACACAAATGATAGGTGCCCATGTACCTCATTTCCACCCCCTAGGAAATGTACGTACTTACCTGTGAGTACAAAAACATTGGGTTTCTGGTCCCACTAGCTTGCAGTCCATCCCTGTTGGTGATGTCCAACTAACAAACAATCTGTTTTTCTGTCGGATTGGCAACATTTTTTTCTTGTACTGCTCATACTCTTCTGGAGTAAAGAGTTTTCCGCCATCATCTTCACCTACAATTCTATACAAAAAAAAAGATTACAGTTCATCCTGGTTTCTTAAAATTCATTAACATTATCCAAGAACAAGATAATGATTCCAATGCAGGATTCCTAATAAAAACTTCTGATAATTTTGTTCATTTGTAATGTAAATAGTTAAAATCTCTTGGCAGCCATGCCATTTTAGGTCATTAAACTTACCAGAAATAGATTTGCAACGGTTGTGACAACTATAACACTGCCATTTTAAAGTTCTGAAAGATTCCACAAAAGTTGTCCTTAGTAACATATATATATATATATATATATATATATATATATATATATACATATATATATATACACATATATGTGTGTGTATATGTATATATATATATATATATATATATATATATATATATATATATACACACACACACACACACACACACACACACATATATATATATATATATATATATATATATATATATATATATATATACACACATATAAAATAAAAGTTTACTATTGAAATTCCGAATCTGCTTCTGTCGACCCTTCAGAATGTCAACCCAAAATGCTGAATTCGGAATTTCGAAACAGCAACCAAGGCGAAAATTAATACATCGACATCCGTAGTTCAATATATTCGACATAGCAGGAGGTGGTGTCACTCACCTCCTGCTATGCACATTAATGTACCATTACACTCTACAGTCAATGGTATGTTAATTCTACTATTTGCTCCCCTGCACATTAAATATACCAACTCCAAAATCGCACCGCAGTGAGGAAATGGGCTAATTTCCCTGTTCCTCACTGAACTGCGATCTCCCTGCACAATGTTGAAACCAAATACTCAAACTTTCTGCCGACTTGAAAACTGTCATTTGACCACATGCTGGTCGACCGATGCAGTTTCAAGGTTTTCAATGTAAACCACATACATAAATTATACAGAATTCCAGAAGATGATTGCCTTTTGAGTAAGCCAGAAACCTTCAATAATGCTGCATTTTGTCTTCAGTATATAGATGATTACAAGTTCCCCGCATCTTAATATAGCTTTAGTAATAAAGAGAAAATAAACAAAAATAAAGCTGTTCACATTGTTATGAAAACATCAAGACTCTCCTTAGTCAGCAATACTGTACAATAAAAAAAGATGAAAAAAAAAAAAAAACAATCTAATGCAAGAGATGTGTACCTTACCCATTCCCAGACAATTTTGACCTGAACATCCATCTAGTTTAAACCAACCATCAAAGGGTCACACCTACCTAGGAAAAAATTTTTGGTCTTATGCGACTTCCAGACACAACACAGTCTGTCAACAAAACTAACATGCGTTCCAGTTCCCTATCCACCCAAGCACATCAATGAATCAGCTCATTCCAAATTAGAAAACATGTTTCTACATTACCAGAGCTGGTGATTGCTACAGAATTCCTATCATCGCTCCAAATCAACAGTTAACTCAAATATAAAGACAATGTACACCCAATACCACACGTGATCATTTATTATGTTTCATTCATTCATTCGTTCCCTCACTCATTAATTAATTCTTTCATTCATTTATTCTCAGATACATCAGTGTCATGGGAAGCAGAAGTCAAGCCTAACATAACAAAAACAAAAGGTAGAGAACTGGTCCTGAATTGGACACTGGTGGATAATTGTGGTGGTGAAGTGATACCTGTTACTGTCAGTAGCTAATTTAACATTACAAGGCTGTAGTTTTTTTGCACATAGAAGGTGAAATGGCTGGTGGGAGTAGGATAATAAGAAAAAATTAGGTTCAAATTGCATTTTAGATAGTTTAAATATGATTCCCTTTCTACCTCACTCTGGTCTCACTATTTAAAGCCTAGCCTTTCCAAATGAACTTAAGTAAAACAAGATAATAATCATGTAAAGTAATTTTGGGCTACAG
>NC_056731.1:114659207-114684207 GCF_019279795.1 Protopterus annectens | reverse complement strand
CCTTTGATGTGAATGTCTTGCACATACTCAGTAGTTGTGTTACATACAAGGAAGTAGTCACCACTATGGCCACATGCTGGTGGACATTCCACATACCATCTACCCCAGGACACTTGTCACATACCACTTGGTCTTCTTATAGGAGAGTGATTTCATTATTATCATTGGTTTGTGCATTTGTTTTCATAATGTAAAAATACTCCAATGTTTTTGACTCATCTCATGTGTTGTTGTGGTTGTGGCAACAATCATCGGTGTGTGTTGCTTCTGTCTGCATTATACCAATATCACAGATGGAGTCAATGATCACCCACAATCTGTAGTCTTACAAACAGCTGTTTAGACACAGGATGTGTATGTCATTCTTGACATCTGTGACTTAAATAATGGACAGGAAAGGGCCTAGCAAACAGCACTGATGTACGGACCTGATCAGTGGACTTGAGACATACGTTACTTAACATATTTCAACATATTTAGATGCCAAGTATATGATCCAGTGGTCTACCCACTTGATGATATAGGTGATTTTGGCCACTTCTGAGAGTGCTGAGTGAATACCTCAGTGGGAATTTGTGCCAAATGCCTTTGCCTTGTTGAGTTCCACAGGATGATAGTGTTGTTGTTATGCATCCCCTCAATTACCTCTTTGAGGACATCTAACAGATGTAACAGATATGGATATAGCATTAACAACTCACAAATGTCTTTTGCACACAACCAGAACATTACCAGTGTCCATTTAGAAACGGCCAATGATTACATGTTGGTCTACCTCACAGATGAGGACAGGCAGGGTGTGTCTTTACATGCATGCATCAGGTGCTGTCCTTCCCCGACACACTCAGATGGATGCAGTTGATGTACACCCTTCAACGGGAACATATTCCATCTGGAGGGTGTGTTGAAGTGTGTATCCAACCATGTCAGGAGATATATGTTCTGAGTCATGCTACAGGTGATCTGTGATATTGTCACAGCCCACTGGCTCTGTGTGATAGGCCTGGATGAAGGTAAGACAGTACAGATTGCCTATCCTGATCTGGCCTATGGCTTGGACACAATCCCCCACTCAGACATCATTGAGAAACTCTCCCAGCTGAGAATTAACATTTCCATCACTAGATGGTTAACCAAGTGACTCGCTGACAGAACACGTAGTGTGAAAGTTGGTTAATCAATCTCTACCAGTAGAGCTGTCACCACTGGCGTACCCCAAGAATCTGTTCTGGGCCCTTTACTGTCTGGAATCTATTTCTTGACAGTCCAGGCTGAAGTATACGGTCTTTGGCTTACCAGGTTTGCTGATTATTGCATATTGGGTGCAATCAGTTAGTCCATCAATGATGTTAACATATTACAGGAGGGGCTAACACTGGCAAATCATTGGTTCTTTAGCCACATGGTCTACAAATAAATGCAAATATGTGTCATAATGTTTCCCTTCTGCAAAATGAAATTCCTCACTAATTAAAGCATTGACAACACCACCCCTATGCTCAAACCCAGTGGTGCAAGACCTGGGAACATATGTAGATAGCAATATGAACTTCAACCACCAAATTTCCACAGTGGTATGGAAAGGCTACATTGTGCACCTCATAAGTCGGGTCATCATATCTAGATCTGAGGTTGTTATAACAGCACTCTACTTGACATTCATCAGAACACTAATAGAGTATAATGCTCCCTTTTTCATGTCCCTCACCAGACACCTGCGGCAGTTGGAAAGTCCACAGGTGTTTCTCAAACCACGCTATGATGTATGTGAATAAGCGGAAAGCCCTATCACTATAATCTGTATCATGAAGGATGAGGTAACTTGTGCCTGGCCTACAGGCCAGTCTGACCCTGCCCTGATGCAAATACTGCACATCCACCAATCAGTTATAGTTGATGACATCAGCAGAGTCTGGTGAGAGGAAGATAGCAATAGCAGTGTCCCACATGCTGGTATAAAATGCTCTCTCTAATGTCAAGCAAGTACACACACAAACACACACAGACACACAGACACACACAGACACACACCAGATGATGGCAGTGAGAAGAGAACCCCTACCTATCGAAGTACACTGACTACAGAATTCCATATTTAAAGAACGTCTTCAGAATCATACAATACACTACTGACATCATTTCCTTTTATATCAAGAACAACCCAACATCACTTTGCACAGTAATTAAAGCTTAAAGGCATACTTATTGAATAACCAATAAACTTACAAAACATAAGATATAAAATGTACTACAGACTTGTAACAAGACTTTAAAACATAACACACAATTGTTTCATCTTTATGTCAAAACTTGACATAATTCAAATAACTTTTAACCAAAACTTTATCATTAATGCCAGCTCTTAAAATAATCTGCCATTTCAACTCTATCTTCTCAAAAAATTGTTACATGAACCTACAAATTTATCTGTGTTAACTTTTTCTACTACAAAAAAAGTAAACTTTCTAAAATTTTCACAGCTTAAAGAATGCTTTGCTAATGCATTACTCATATCTTTTTTCTTAATAGCAAGAAGGTGTTTCCTAACTCTATTCTGGCTCCAGTGTGTGGTTTATTTCTAAGTTGGTTCTGCAGTTTTATAGTTGTCAACTCTGTATTTAAGGCAAGCGCCACAGCACAAGCCTGACCTGGAGAGTGTCAGACAGTTTATAGTTGATTACATCAGCAGTTTCTGGTGAGAAGATTGTAATAGCAGTGACAAACATGTTGGTGTAAAATAATCTAATATCAAGGAAGTGCACAAACATCCACATGCACACATCCCAGTTGACTGCAGTGGGGACAGAACCCCTACCCAGGTACAGTGACTAGAGAATTTTGTATTTAAGGCAAACTCTACAGCACAAGTCTGACTTGGAGAGTCAGACAACAGTTTATATAATGATATTAGCAGTGTCTGGTGAGAAGAAGACGGTAATAGCAGTGTCCCACATGCAGGTGTAAAATGCTCTCTCTAATGCCATACAAGTGCACAAACACACACATACATACATACATATACACATAACCAGTTGACTGCAGTGAGAACAGAACCCCTACCTATCTAAGCACACTGACTAGAGAACTCTCTATTTTATGCAAGCATCATGGCACAAGTCCGAATTTTACAAGGCTGCAGGAGAACCTATAGTGGATGAAATCGGCAGTGGATTTTACAGAGAAGATGCTGGGAGACTTGCATGAAATGGATGTGTAGGCATGTGCAAGTGTCAAAATATTGACAATCCATGGGATTGAAGTGGTAACTGCAGGATACACACTTACACTCTTCTGACTAGATAGACAGACACACACACACACACACACACACACACACACACACACACACACACACACACACACACACACACCTCCCAGTTGGCTGCAGTGAGATTAGTACCTCTACCTAAGTGTGCAAACTAAAGAAGTCAGTGTTTTATGAAAGTGTCACAGCACAAGTCTGAATTTTACAAGGCTGCAGGACAACATATAGTGGATGACATCAACAGTGGATACTGGAGTGAAGATGTTGAGAGGACTGCATGAAATGGATGTGTAGGCATGTGCAAGAGTCAAAATATTGACAATTCATGGGACTGGAGTGGTAACTGCAGGATACACACTTATACTCTTCTGACTAGACAGACAGAGACACACACCCTCAGTTGACTGCAGTGAGAACAGAACCCCTAATCCATCCAACTATATCAACTAGTGAACTCAGTATGTTATGCAAGTACCATGGCACAAGTCTGACTTTTGCAAGGCTGCAGGACAATTTATAGGGGATGACATCAGCACTGGATGTTGGAGAGAAGATGTTGGGAGGCCTGCATGAAATGAATAGCTAGCTATATCCAACTGTCAAGATACTAAAGTTCTGCATGTCACCAGATTGCTGAGTGTGCAATGTGTAATATTTGGTGGTTGTGTTTAGAATGTGCAGGTATACTTTAAGAGACAGGTTTACAAACTATATGCAAACAGGTGTCCACATTACTACAAGTGTAAAAACTTTAAATGTGCATTGTCATTATAAATATGTGCATGGTATATAAGACAACTTTTAGTTATGTACTCACCATAACTTCAGATGTTTGGGATCCATCTCGCCTACATTCTGAATGATGGGTTCGGAGCCGATCCCTCGGCTCCGACTCGGCACGCTTATGCCAAAGAGCGAAGTCTCTTATTGGCTGAGCTTACTATATCCCAGGATGCACCACTACCAGTCCCCCAGATCTAGTTTGTCCGCATACATGCACACATGCATACCCTGCTTATATAACATCGTCAGATGAAACGAGATAAAAACAGTGGAGCTCAAAACCGTTCAATCTCTTCTGATCTGCAAGGCAGGGGGAAGGAGGGTGGGTATCAGGAATGTGAGATGGATCCCAAACATCTGAAGTTATGGTGAGTACATAACTAAAAGATGTTATGTGATCCTATCTCGCCTACATTCTGAATGATGGGACAGCGTCCTAGCACCTGAATCCTGGGTGGCTCACTGGAAAACACTCCTGAGTACCGTGGAACCAAATGAAGCTCGTCCTCTAGATGCCACATCCAATTTGTAGTGGGAAATGAAAGTGTGCGGGTTGGACCAAGTAGCCGCAGCACAAATTTCCGATATAGCGAGCTTGGAATGAAAGGCTATAGAAGTAGCCATAGCTCTGGTAGAATGAGCTTTGATAGATGATGTAAGTTGTTTATTCGAAGAAGAATAGGCCTGAGTTATGCAATCTCTGATCCATTTTGAGATTGTAGCTTTTGTAATGGTTTGACCCAATTTATTATCTGAGAAGGACACAAACAACTGGTCTGACTTACGAAGTTGCTGAGTCCTGTCTAAATAGAAGCGTAATTGCCTGTGAACATCCAATTTATGGAGAGTGTATTCTGCTTCATTAGAGAATTTTGGAAAGAAAACTGGTAGCTCTAGAGATTGTTGAAGACAGAAACTAGAACAGACTTTTGGGACAAAGGATGGATTAGGCCTAAGTGATACTCTATCCTTGTGGAAAATCAAGTACGGTGGTTTAATAGACAGGGCTTGAAGCTCTGAGACTCTTCTTGCAGAGGTAATAGCCACTAAGAATGCCGTTTTCCAAGACAGATATTTTAATTCGCATGTAGCAGCCGGTTCAAAGGGGAGATGTTAATGCTAGCACCAAATCAAGATCCCATGGAGGTGCAGGATGAAAAACTGGTGGTCTTAACAGACTGGCACCTTTAATGAACGTTTTGCATAGTCTGCTGCTCATCAAAGGAGGATCCGTGGATTCATGGAATTTAGAGATAGCAGCTAGTTGGACTTTAATAGTTGAGACAGAAGATCCCTGATTAAACAGGGATGTTAAGAATTTCAAAACCTCTGGGACAGGAGCAGTGATAGGGTCTAAGCCCTTGAGTTGAGCCCAGATAGCAAACCTCTTCCACTTACTGAGGTACAATTTGTTAGTGGTGGGTTTGTGGGCGAAGATAAAATGTGAACAACTTCCGGGTCTAGTGTGTGCCTTCTAACTAAGGTTGGAAGTGGAGGAGCCAAGCTGTCAATTTTAGAGATTGAAGGGACTGATGCCAATGTCCCGACTGATGGATTAGCAAATCCGGGATCAGGTCTAAGGTCCACGGATCGTCCACTGCATGCTTTTTCAGGTAAGGAAACCATATCTGACGAGGCCAGTATGGGGCAATCAGAATCATTGAAGACCCCAGTTGAGAAGCTTTTGAATGACTTTGGAAGGAGTGGAATTGGAGGAAAGGCATAAAGTAGCCCTGTTGGCCAAGGTTGTGCTAGAGCATCCATGGCTGGTACTTCCTGATGTGGAATCAAGGAGAAGAACCTCTGGCACTTGGTGTTTTGTGGAGTTGCAAATAGGTCGCAGCACGGCGTTCCCCATCTCTTGAAAACCTGGGCTGCTACTGTGCGGTTTAGAGACCATTCGTGAGGAGAGAGAATTGTCCTGCTTAATTTGTCCGCCAATACATTTGACTTTCCCGGGATGTGGGTCGCTACCAAGAAGCGGTTGGTAGCTACAGCCCATTCCCACACTCTCATGGCCTCTCTGCAAAGGGGGTACGATCTGGTACCTCCTTGTTTGTTCAGATACCAAACCACCGACATGTTGTCTGTGTGGATGGCGATGATGCCCTGAGGAAGAAACTTGTGTAAGGCCTGTAGGGATAGAAGTACAGCCCTCATCTCCAACACGTTGATGTGGAGAAGAGATTCGTCCGGAAGCCAGGAGCCCTGAACTAGCCTGCCCAGACAATGCCCCCCCCACCCTATCTGGGAGGCATCTGTCGTCAGGGTAACCACTGGAGGGAGAACAAAGGGTTTTCCCTGATCCAAGTTGGATGTCTGAAGCCACCAGCGAAGGTCCCTTTTGCATATTTCCATAATCATGATGTGATGATTGAGGGGAAGATTCTGAAAGGACCATTGAGTTGACAAGAGCCACTGAAGAATCCTCATGTGTAATCTTGCTAGAGGAACTAAAAGAACCGTGGCAGACATTGAGCCTAAAACCTGTAGGACCATCCTGGCTGGGGCTTTGGATCTCGAGATTAGAGCTTGAACTTGGCCCTGTAAAGTTCGGATCCTTTCGGCAGGAAGAAAGACGCATCAATCTTGAGTCTATCTCTGCTCCTATAAACTTTATGCGTTGAGAGGGCAGCAAGACAGACTTTGACCAATTGAATGTAATCCCTAGGGAAACACCCAGGAGATGGTGGCTTTGAGGTTGTCCATTAGTAGATGCCTGGTGGTGGCAGTCAGGAGCCAGTCGTCGAGATAGGGAAACACTTGGAATCCAAGACTTCTCAGGTGAGCCGTCACTACTGCCAAACACTTGGTGAACACCCTGGGGGCTGTGGTGAGACCAAAGGGCAGAGCACAAAATTGGTAATGACTGACTCCCAGGCTGAAGCGCAGATACCTTCTGGACGCCTGATGTATCGGTATGTGATAATAGGCGTCCTTGAGGTCTATGGAGCACATCCAAACATCCTTCTCCAACAACGGGAGAATGGATTGTAACGTGACCATTCGGAATCTGGATTTCGTTACGGATTGGTTCAGTCTGCTGAGATCCAATATTGGTCTCAGGTCCCCTGTCTTTTTTGGCACTAAAAAGAACCTGGAGTAATTTCCTGATCCGATCTGGTCTGTGGGGACCGGTTGGATGACTCCTTTTTCTAGCAGCTTTAAAGCTTCTGCGGCTGCTATTTCCCTTTGACTGGGTGGTGGGTCCGGGATTCTCTTGGACGGAGGGGGTGAGTCTTTGAATGGGATGGTGTAACCTCCGGCAATGATCCGAAGCACCCATCTGTCCTGAGTGATTGACTCCCAGGCTTCTAGGTGCTTGGCAAAACGACACCCGACTGGCTCCGGAGCAGCACAGCCGGGCAATCCCTCATGTCGTGTGGGAGGCTGAAGAGCCACGAAAGGACTCGCGGTCTCCAGAATTGCGGGCCTCTGCCGCCTCTGGGACGGCGTCTCCTGAAAAATTTCCCGCCCTCTGCCTCTGGACGGGAATCTTCCTGCTGTTGGGAGAAAAACTTGCGAGATTTTCGAACCACATTTTCCCCTCCTTTGGCCTTGGGATAAGGCCGAAAGGGAGTGGAATAACGGGCCCCTACGGCAGATAACGTTTTTCCCTCTTGCTCACAGCGGGTAAGGGTGTCTTTCACCTTGGGTCCAAACAATGAGGACCCATCAAAGGGAGCGTCGGCGAAGGAAGACTTGAAGGCCTCCGCAAACTGACACAAGCGGAGCCAGGCTTGTCACGAGAGCCACGCCTGTGCCTGCCGCTCTACCCGCCCCTTCGGCCGCATAGGAAATGAGCCTCATGGATGAGTTAGAAATTGACGTAAGGATAGCCAACTGAGAGCTAACCGACTGGGCTAGCTGCTCAGGTAGGTTACCCGAGAGGGAATCTGACAACTCCTTGACCAGATCCCTCTGAAGCCTTGTAAAATGTGCCAAATAGTTCAGAGACCTTAAGGTAAAGGCCGCTGAAGTCAGGGTGCGCTTCCCGTACCTATCCATACTCCTAGACTCCTTATTAGGAGGATGGATAGACGTTGAAGCCTCTGCCACGTCCTGTTGTGTAGCAGATGCCACCACCATGGCATCTACAGCCACGCCTTTAGTAAGGAACTCCTTCTCGGGGGGAGCAGATAAGAATTTATTCGGACGAGAAGGGACTGGTTCCATGGTATCTGGATGTTCCCACGCCCTTCGACAAACTAAATCCAGAAGCTCGTCGAAGGGCGGAGACACCCAGGAGGCGGAGGGCTGAGCCCCAAAGGCCTTGAGGAGCACTGATTCGTCAGCAGAGGGGGGTTTGGATATCCAGCCGCCTCGTTGTTTGAGGATCTCTAAGATGTCTGCAAATGAGACATCATCCGAGGACGACTTCGGGGACCCCTCCGCATCATCCATATCAGCAATAGCCGTTAAAACGGCTTTTGTGATATAAAAGAGCAAAAAACTGACAGAAAAAGTAGTTAATAAAAGCTACTCAGCCCAGCCAGCTCGAGACCACGTCTTTGCAGTTGAAGCGGCAAACGAGATCTGGGGGACTGGTAGTGGTGCATCCTGGGATATAGTAAGCTCAGCCAATAAGAGACTTCGCTCTTTGGCATAAGCGTGCCGAGTCGGAGCCGAGGGATCGGCTCCGAACCCATCATTCAGAATGTAGGCGAGATAGGATCACATAACATCATTTGTTATGTATTTCTGTAGTTTAGTTGAAATATTTGTGAACAAATACTGAAAGACCAAGGTTGCAGTGCGCAAGGGGGAGGTAACAAATGGCTGCATTGTAAATATGCTTTATTTTCTTAGATAGTGCAGTCATTTGGTCTGTGTTTCCACATATAGTTTCATGGCATGAAGACTAAATGGACAGTAAATGAAAGAAATGCATACTAGTGTCCACTTTGCACAATGCACTACTGAGCAGTGGGTTTACACGATGGAGATAAAGTATTTGCGCATGCGAGATACACTACTGCTTTTCCTGTTGGCACGTAGTTAAGAAGTGTACAAATGTGAGCCTCATTGCTGAAATTATGAGAGTCCTCAGTACTGAGTGTATGAAACATACCTGCTGCTTAGCTGACTCTGTGGTAGCAGGCGTAAATGCACTGGCACACTTCTTTTGGAGCCCAGATGGTATAGGGCTTGAATCCAGGTGCATACAATACTTTTAAATAAGTAGTGATAATACAATGAAATTAGAAGTTATGTACCTACCATAACGTTCCATGTTAGTTGTCTTCTCTCGCCTTCTTTCTTGCTGGATGGGTTCGGAGCCGATCCTCGGCTCCGACTCGGCACTTGCTAAGCTCGAGAGTCACTTTTACCAGCTCGAGGCAGCCCCATATCCCATGATGCAAGGCGGTAAATACCCAGATCTCATTTGGTACCTAGAGGGAAAACTGCCTAGCATAAAAACTTTCCACTAAGGAAAGAAGAGCAACTAGCCTAAAGGGCTGTAAGGAAACCAGATAATTAAAACTAGAACTAACTGGTGCCCAAAAAAAATCTTCCAGAGACAAGGGAGATCAAGGTCTGTCCAGGCAAGGGGGACAGGAGGGAGGGTCGCAAGAAAGAAGGCGAGAAGCCAACTAACATGGAACGTTATGGTAGGTACATAACTTCTAAATGTTAAGTTGTCAATCTCGCCTTCATTCTGCTGGATGGGACCGCGTCCTAGCACCTCTATCCTGGGTGGCTCAATGGAACAGACTCTTGAGAACCATGGAACCAAAACTGGCTCTACTCCTGGAGGCCAAATCCAATTTGTAATGAGAAACAAAGGTATGAGGAGTGGCCCAAGTGGCTGCTGCACAAATAGTATCTAAGGGTAGCCTAGCCTGAAAAGCTGTAGAAGTGGCTAGGCCTCTAGTGGAATGTGCATTTGGTTTTGAGCACAGTTGTTTGCCCCTAAGTTGATAAATGTCAGAAATGGTGGAAGATAACCATCTAGATAAGGTCACTTTGGAAACAGGGAGGCCTTTCTTATTTTCAGCATAAGAAAGAAAAAGCTGATCAGACTTCCTGAATTGCTTTGTTCTGTCCAAATAATATCTGAGTTGGCGGTAAACATCTAGATAATGCAATTTTTGTTCCGATCTGTTGGAATAATTAGGAAAAAATACAGGGAGATCAATGGATTGGTTTAAATTTGTTTTTGAAGCAACCTTGGGCAAAAAGGATGGATTAGTTCTCAAGGATACTCTGTCCTTGTGGAAGACCAAATATGAGGGACGAACAGAGAGGGCATGAAGTTCTGACACTCTCCTAGCTGAGGTAATAGCGACAAGGAAGAGTGTCTTCCACGAAAGAAACTTTAGTGAACATGAAGCAGCTGGCTCAAAAGGAGGAAGAATTAAGGATATCAGCACTAGATTTAGGTCCCATTGTGGAGGAGGACTCCTGACAGGAGGCTTCAGGAGAAAAATTCCTTTCAGAAAAGCTTTACAAAGCTTGTGGGACATAATGTTGTGATCTGCAAACCCGACATGAAAGTTCGAGATTGCAGCCAACTGAACTTTGACCGTGGAAGATGAAGAACCCGAGTGAAAGATTTCCGCTAGAAAATCCAAAACTGCATGAACAGGGGCAGTAAAGGGATCTACGTTCCTCGATTTCGCCCAAAGGGAGAAACGTTTCCACTTGCTAGAGTAAATCCTTCTAGTAGAGGATTTAAGGGAAGCTACTATGATATCCCTAACGGGGTTAGAGATCATAAGAAGCCTGGCTAAGGAAGGAAGTGGAGCAACCAAGCTGTGAGGTTGAGAGAAGGAATGGACCGATGCAGCTGACCCGATTGGTGGATCAGAAGATCTGGCACTGGGTCCAGATGCCACGGCTGCACCAAAAGATGACGATGAAGGAACGGAAACCAAATTTGTCGAGGCCAATACGGGGCAATGAGAATCATTTTGGCTCTCAAAACGGTAGCTTTCTGGAGTACCTGTGGTATCAATGGAAAAGGAGGAAAGGCATAAAGAAGTCCCTGGGGCCAATCTTGGGTAAGAGCGTCTCTGGGGGGATGGCCCGGAAGTGGGAAGAGAGAGAAGAAGACTGGGCATTTGCTGTTTTGGGGAGTAGCAAAAAGATCACAACATGGGCGGCCCCACTTCTGAAAAATCTCCTCCACTATAGATTGCTTGAGAGACCACTCGTGAGGTATGAGTATAGCTCTGCTCAATCTGTCCGCTAAAATGTCGGTTTTCCCAGGGATATGCATTGCTACCAGAAACCGATGAGAGGAGATCGCCCATTGCCAAAGTCTGAGAGCCTCTCGACACAAGGGATAGGACTTGGTTCCGCCCTGCTTGTTGATGTACCATACAACGGACATGTTGTCCGTGTGAACTGCAATCGTTCCTAAGGGAAGAAAGTCATTGAGGGCTTGCATCGTTAAAAGCACTGCTCTCATCTCTAGGACATTTATGTGCAGGTGGTATTCGAACGGTTGCCACGTCCCATGAACCATCCTGCCCTGATAATGACCCCCCCACCCGATCAGGGAGGCGTCCGTAGTGACTGTGGCTACTGGGGCCAGGAAAACAAAGGGTCTGCCCTGATGGACTTGGGGAGAAGAAATCCACCAGGATAGATGGTTTTTGCAAGTTTGTGTCACCAGGATCTGGTGACTCATGGGAAGCTGTTGGAAGGACCATTGGGTGAACAACATCCATTGAAGGAGACGCATGTAAAAACGGGCCAAAGGAAGAAGAGTAATGGCAGCTGCCATGAGGCCCAATACTTTCAGGACCAGTCTGGCTTGCACCTTTTTGCTGGCAAGGATGATCCGCACATGGTTTTGGATATCTAGGATTCTCTGGCTTGTTAGGTTTGCTGACATCTGAGCAGTGTCTAAATTTGCACCTATAAAAGTAATAGATTGGCAGGGCAATAAGGAGGATTTTTCGTAGTTGACCGAAATTCCTAACTGAGTGCAGAGATTTAGGGTGTAATCTCTGGCTTGGAGAAGTTGATGCCTGGTGGTGGCTGAGAGGAGCCAGTCATCGAGATACGGAAACAACTGGAATCCTTGACGTCTCAGGTGAGCCGTGACCACTGCCATGCATTTAGTGAACACTCTGGGGGCTGTAGTGAGACCAAAGGGCAGGGCTCTGAATTGAAAATGACTGGACCCCAGCCGAAAGCGGAGAAACCTTCTGGAGCATCTGTGGATTTTATGTGATAGCACGATCCTGAAGGTCTATTGAGCACATCCAGTTGTCTTTGCCTAAGAAGGGCAAAATCGATTGAAGTGTGACCATCCGAAATCTTGTCTTTTTCACCGACTTGTTGAGTATGCTGAGGTCCAATATTGGTCTCCAATCTCCCGTCTTTTTGGGAACCAAAAAGAACCTTGAGTAGATTCCGGGCCCTGAATGGTCTGTTGGAACTGGCTGAATGGCCCTTTTTTGTAGAAGCTTTGATACTTCTAATTTTGCAATTTCCCTTAGACCGGGTGAAACGTCTGGAAGGGAATTTTTGTGAGGGAAGGGACTTTCCTCGAAAGGAATCTTGTAACCCTCGGATATGATCGACTGTACCCATTTGTCTTGCGAAAGGGAAAGCCAGGCTTCTGGGTACAGCGATAATCTTCCCCCGACTGCCTCCAAGGGTGGACAGTCGGGCAACACCTCAGGGATGCTGGAAGGGCTTGTCAGAGAGGGGCTCTCTGCTGCCCTGGTTCTGCAGACCCCCTCTGCCCCTAGGGCGGCGTCTATTATTATTACCTCCTCTGCCTCTAGGGGTAAACTGACCACGTGTGTCTGGTGTGACTCCCTGAGATTTTCGGAACCACATCTTTCCTCCCTTCTGTCCTTTGGGGTAAGGCCTAGAAGGGGTGGAAAAGCGGACTCCTACGGCAGAAAGAGTCTTGCCGTCTTGCTCACACCTGGTCAACGTATCCTTCACCTGAGGACCAAACAATGTTGACCCATCAAAGGGAGAGTTTGTGAAGGACGCCTTAAAGGGGTCTGCAAAATTACAGAGCCGCATCCAGGACTGACGTCTAAGAGCCACTCCTGTCCCTGCAGCTCTACTCGCTCCATCTGCCGCATAAGAAATTAGCTGCATGGAGGAGTTGGTTATGGAGTTAAGGATTCCTAGCTGAGAAGCAATCTTCTCCTGAGCCCCTGCAGCTGAAGGATCCTGTACTACTTCACCTAATTCTTTAAGGATGTCCCTTTGAAGTCTGGTGAAGTGACATAAATAATTCAGCGAACGCATGGCAAAGGTCGCTGAGGAAAACATCCGCTTACCATACCTGTCCATGGTCCTAGAATCTTTGTTAGGAGGATGGACTGGTTCGGAAGGATCTGCAAGTTCCTTCTTGGTGGCGGCCACCACCACCATGGCATCAACAGGGACACCTTTTGTAAGAAATTGTTTCTCGGAAGGGGCTGTAATAAATTTAGAAGGCCTCCTGGGAACTGGTTCCACGGAATCAGGAGATGCCCACGCCTTCCGAGCTATCACCTCCATGAGGGGGTCGAAAGGCGGAGACACCCAGGAGGTGGAGGGTCGAGATCCAAAAGCCTCTAGGTATACCGACTCATCCTCGGAGGGATTAATGGAGGGCCAGTTTCCCCTCTGTTTTAGGAGTTCTAGGATGTCTGAAAAAGAGACATCCTCAGAGGGGGATCTTGGGGACCCCTCCGACTCATCCAAGTCGGTATCTGAAGTGGTAGACTCAGGGGAGTCTAGGTGCTTCCTCTTACAGGTCCTCTTACACAGAGGGTCTCCTGACGGATCAGGAGAATCCTCGGAAGAGGGGGTTCTTCCCAGTGGGGAAACCTGAGGCGATGGATCTCTCGGTCCGGGAGCAAGAGAGTGGGAAGAGACATCTACAGGCACCATAGAGGGAGGAGCTAAGGGAATAGACTGCTGACTGAGCCTGGGGGCCAGCACACTCCTCATCACCTCGAAGGCTCCCCTCCCAGGGAGATCCGAGAGACCCCACTCCGAAGAAACGGGGGCTCCCGGGCCCACCGAAAGGGAAGGCTCAGAGGCAGATGTTGGAGCCGAGCTCACCAAGGCCGAAGCCCCGAGGGGGAGAGCAGGGTCGGACAAGGGTCCGATGCCACTTGCCCCCTCGGAGCAGACCAGGGAAGCCCGACCACCGGATCCCTCCAAGGAAGGTCTCAAGGAGGAGATAAGAGTAGAAGCTGAAGGGGCAGAAAGGGGTGGTATCTGCTCCGCAGCCACAGCTGTGACTATTCCAATAGACTCCGGCTCCGAGCTCTGGAGGAGAGTCGAAGGAGGAATTTGAAGAGGGTGTGGACTAGTAGTCGTCTGTTGAGACGGACTATGAAGCATCTGGGCTAGTGCCTGTGATTTTAACAATCTGCTTACCACTCTCTCCAAATCATGGTCTGAGAGCCTGGAAGACCTAGATGATCGGCTCCGATGACTCCGTTCCGAAAGAAGAGGGGGGGTTGGAGCCGAAAGTATAGGCTCCAAAGAGGGAGACCTGGATCTCTTCCTCGACTAAGCCATCGGAGCCAATGAACCCTCAGTTCCAGAAGGAGCCGACAACTTATCGGCTCCACGCTTGGTCAAAGATGTGTCGGCTCCAGCTGGAGCCGACACAGGCAAGGAAATAATGGTATCGGAGCCGGCCGGCACCGATACCGAACTCTTCGATACATGGTGGTCGGAGCCGGTCAGAGCCGACACCGATGTAACAGTCAAAGTATCGGCACCGATAGCCATCGGTGCCGAAGATTTAGTCAAAATGACATCGGCTCCAGCCGGAGCCGATCTCAACTCCAAAGGAGTCGGAGCCATGGCCGGAGGCTTAGTAACAGAAGCCTGGGCCTTGGAGGTCTTAGAGGGCTGACCCGAAGCAGACTTGGCTGGGGAGCCCTCTGGTTTAAGTAGTCCTCTTAAAATTAATTTATTTCTCCTTTCCTGCAGGACTCTCTGGCTGAAAGAGTGACAAATAGCACAGGAGTCCTGCAGGTGGAGAGGTCCCAGGCAATAGATACAAGAAGTGTGACCATCTGTCAGAGACATCTTCTGACAGCACGAGTCACACTTCTTGAAGCCTGAGACCCTCGGTTCTTTGGACATAGTGAGAACAACACAAAAACACACTACTCACACAGTCCCAGATTCAGAAAAATTAACTTAAAAAGGGAGAAAAATAAACTCACACACACGCCCTGACAGGAAGGGATGGGAGAGGATTGAAGGCCCGACTAAATAAAAACAACTAGGGAAACAGTAACTAGGAGCTAGAGACCCTAAAACTATCTAAAAGTGACAAATACACTAAAAAATGTGAGAAAAAAGAGGGATGGAGTGATTAATATTTGAATAACAAATTACTTACCAAGAGCTGGTAAAAGGAGTACCTCATCAGCGAAGCGGCAAACGAGATCTGGGTATTTACCACCTTGCATCATGGGATATGGGGCTGCCTCGAGCTGGTAAAAGTGACTCTCGAGCTTAGCAAGTGCCGAGTCGGAGCCGAGGATCGGCTCCGAACCCATCCAGCAAGAATGAAGGCGAGATTGACAACTTAACATTCTTTATACTATCATTCTTTAAACTATATTCATCGTGTGTTACTTTAGCACAGCGTGTTTAAGTGGCATGGAGAGGAGGTAACCACACCACAAAAGAGCGATTCACTGTCACTTGGCAGTGGTGCACAATGCCACACTCCACACAAACACATAGGCAAAAAAAAGTGAAGGGCTCCATTGCTTTTTTTTTTTTTTTTGGTTACTTATGTGTGTTGTATGCAGTTCTATTTTTGACTAGATTATAGGTGTTAAAATGGGGTATATAGGAAAGTAGTGAAATAGGAGGCAAGTAGGGGAAGAACAAAGGGAAAGCAATATAAGAATGTGCAGGAGGGAGATAGGAATCAACCATAGCTATCCATTTCTTCAACAGTGTAAAATGAAAATATGTACAGAATATTAGCTGAATTTGGACTGTCACCTCTACAAAGGGGAGTGACAACAACACAATCATGTTATATAGCCAATTGGATCAAATCAAGTGTGTTCAGAAGACACATGTGAAATGGAGAACTATGTATCGGATGATATTTTTTTGGTGGGACAGATTCCCTTTTTACAGTAAGAGGGGAATGCTGGGTAAGGGAAGTTGGTATTTCTATGTCAAGTAAGTGAGGAAAAAAATGTAAATAAACATGACAATCAAGACATGACAACAGGGATGGTGAGGGACACAAACAGTTGGGGGACACCATTATTGGGGTGAGGGAGGGGACAACGCAAGCCCATGCCCATCAAACATAGGGACAATGAGAATCTAGTCCTCATGCACAGGACTGTCACCACCATCTCCTTAATCCACTGGCTGCTTAAGTGCTTGACATCTTCTTCTCCCATGTACCATGAGGGAAGCCTTTCCATCTGGCGTAGGTGTACACCAATGGTGCTGTGCATGATCCTATGCATCAACCCTGGCATCTCCTGGTGGGTCATGAAATATCCACCTCTGCCAGTACTCCCAGAGGGTACCACAGCACCAGCTGCCATGGTAGTGCTACCTGAGGGTGCAGGTAGTGCAGGGACAGCAGAAGCAGTACTTCCAGGTTGAGTCCCAGACATGCTGGATGTCAGTGCCAGAGCCGGGGGAGCAGGGGCAGGCTGAGCCACTGGGGTTGGCCTACTTCCTTGTACTGTGAAGCATTTAGTGATTTGTTATATGGGGATGACATGGAAACATTTTGACGACACATAATAGAAAATAAAAAAAAAAAGAGATAAAGGTTGGTGTGAGAGAAAAAAGAGATCAGATTAGTACCATCATATGTGACATACAATGCATTATCATAATAAAACAACTATTTTAACTAAAGTTTTACATTTTACATTTAAGTATACTTCCTAACTACAAGCTATAATAAGGATTTTTCAAAGTAATCATTGCAATGTGCAGACATTGTACATATGCTTGGTCCAGTTATACAGATTAAAGTTAACAGCGGGGCATTTAAGCCACTTGTGTAGAGCTTAATTTCATGCAAAACTTTTAAAGATTTGGCAGTATTTTATACTTGTTACTCATGGTATTTGAACCTACAACCTCTGACTTCAGTCTTACACTTGACTCCTAAACTTGGTTTGTGCTACAGACTGATGCATGCGTACTTGATTTTGCAGTTAGGATATGCATGCTTACTTTGCTATTACTCCATAGGAAAGAAAGTATTTCTTTACATTTTAAAGCTACAACAATACTTGCCTTGTGCTGTATACACACCACTTGCATCCCTCAGTCCCTTGAGATGATCAGCATGGGTTTGCCTATTTACATCTATCTCAGAAGTAGCTGTGAAAAAAAAGAACAAAAGAGCATTATCCATACAAGTCTTGCCTATACTTAGCTTTCTATGTATTATAAAGTCTCTTTATCATTATACTTACAGAACTGTGGGATTTTGCCAGTTCAAAACTCATCCAACCAGTGGGTGAGTGTATCTCTCTTGCACCTTTTTAGGTCATTAAAGTGGTGTTTACACTGTTCTCCAATGTGTGGGATGCCAGTCGTACTGAATACAGCATTGGCCAGACTATTCCAAGCCTCAGACTTGTACTGAGAGCCAGTATAGTCCTCCTGCAAAAGCCTTTGGCTGTGTCACTTTACTAGGAGTCTAATAAAGATTCTGGACTCCTGAACACCCCCCCTCTGTACCCTAAACTGGGCACCTTCTCCTCTAACACAATATATGTCTACTCCCAAAGCAGTGCAATAGCAAATAATGATCTCCTACCAATTCCGGTTATCTTGTTTACTGGTAGTGTGCAAACCCAAGGAACAATGCCAACCACATATGTGCAATGTTAAGCACAGGGCAACAGTGCCAAACAGACAGGTAAGCAGTTTTGGAAATTGGAAGGTTAATCCGACACTTGACATTAGTTTAAGGGGTGTGTGCTGCTGCAACTACTATATGATTTAACTTTGCAGATATGCACTGGGGGCATACATTTCATGACCTGACACATTTGGTTTGGCTTTATACACTGATGTGGAAATCAAACCTATGCATAAGGGACAAAACATTTTCTTCCACAGTGGTTTTCCATCTTTGCCACACAGGAAGGGATTCTCAGACATAGCATGAATTATTTACAAATACAGATAACAGATAGAGGTTATAACTATGTATGTGCATGACCTGACAAGGTCCTTGTACATACATGTATGTGTCTTATTTAAGCGTGAAGGCTATCCGTGTCCAGACAACAGAATTACACTTACAGAAACACAATAGACAGTATACCATCAGACATACATTTGAACCTTCAAAACACAGTAAGGGTGTCTTATCCTTCATATATATATATATATATATATATATATATATATATATATATATATATACATATTAGCAAATACTACTTTTATCTGTATGCACTTCTGAGAAGTTGGCTGATGCCATGAGCATTGTTGCCAGGTCATTTTACTTTCTCAGATGCATAGCTTTATAAAATGTCATCACAACTGCTAATGTTACAACTCTTTTTCTCTTTATACCCTTCTACTGTTATTTCAGTAAAATGTTAAATGTCCTGTATTGTCATTGACACAGGGGTGTTACCCTTCTGGGATGGGCCATAGACACCTCCAGGGGAGTGCTGGCCACAGGTAGACATGACTGCCAATTGCATAAAATTGAATGTTCTGTGGTAAACATGTACACATGGTTTTGGGACAGTTTATTTGATAGCACGTTTAGCAGTTTGCTGATGGTTTGTTAGCATGATGTGTCATTTGCTGTTGTTTTGGGGGCTGGGGAGCCAAATTCCATTTCTGTGTTGGCAGAGGTTTGCTTTGCTATTGTCACTCTCCTTGTTTTGGAGCCAACCTTATTTTGTGTGCGACTATAATATGTTACAACCACATAAATCCTTGTTTATTTGAATATCTTGACTGTTTTCTGTTTCTCCAGTGGGTAATATTAAAAACTACCTTTTATCTGTTATATCTAAGCAGGACTTCACTTTTTGTGATACTTATGTGTATTATCTTTATTCTGTGTTTTATGTCAATTAGGACTATGGCACCCAGGCATCCCTATCCCACAAACCCCCCTTCAGTGACCCTAAAAATGAAGTGATTGTAGAAGCATTTAGATGACATGGTGCCTTTCTGCTTGAGAGAGGATGTGGGGATATGTCTGTCAGAATTCGAATTTGACAGCAAACAGTGGCTGAAGTAAACACAGTAGTTGGCCAGAGCAGGAGATATTATCACGTGTGTCATGCCACTGACATGATTTTATCATCCCAGAGGATAGCAGCAGAAGTGGCCTGTGAATGGATGGCTACTGGGGGGGCCTGCTACAGAGCCACTACTGACACCAAATGAAGAGTTCCTCTCCACTGTCAGGGATCCAGAGAGCTCAGTGGAAAGTGTACAACAGCATGTCATTGATGTTGGTGCTGCTGTTTCAGGGGAGGACAAGTATGTCCCAGGAGGAACTTCCAGATATGCTTACCTATCTCAATTGTTAAATACTTCTTGTATAGTAAAATATTGGCAACAATACTTAAGTTCTATTTAAAATGTCATCCAAGTTTTTGTTAAAAGTATCATTACTGGACATATAAAGGGCAAAAAGTTTTAACTCAATGTGCCACTGTTAACTGTCATGATGGTGTACTTACCTTTTCCTTAACTTCTTCTAGGACCATCATCCATAGGAACCACAGCATCATCTGCACATGGTAAGCCAGCCATTTTTACGTCAGTACTGATGAGCAGTTCAGAGAAATATTTATTGTGGGTTTCAGGACTGCTGTGAGTATTGCTATACTTTCTGTAATAGTGGAACCACTCTTATTTTGTTAGCACATATTGGACTATAGCAGTACTGGTATTAATTTCTTTCCTGTATTTGTTGCTTATTATCACAGGTGATTCTGACAGTGAAAAGTGCAGGACTCTTACCACCTGATGTCAGAGTATTGGCTGAGTCTGATGATGATGGTGGCCAAACAAAGGCACCATCAGGGGGTGCAGAGATTGAATCTGACACTGAGGTTGGCATTTAGCCATCTCCTGTAATTCCATCAGACACAACCAGTAGGCCTATGGCAACCCATTCCAGTGAGCCCTCCAATATTGGACAGGTGGAGGGTGAGACTCTCAAGCAAGGTAGTGTGGTTACTGCAGCTTCAGTGCCACTTGACTACAGACATAGCCAAACTGTGGGTGAGGTGCCATGCAGGAAGGTTGTTAAGGGTGCTGGGAAGATGCCTGCTGTCCATCCTCCACTTGATCTAGGTGTGTCTTCCTGTGCCACTCGACATATGTTTAAAGCCATCATGGAGGTGCAAGCACATTCCAACAAGTCCTCCAGAGAAATACTTAGGGTAGTAAATGTGGCACAGGCTGATATGCGTGACTGCCTCCACAGTGTTGCTGAGTCAATTGCTCAGATGAATATGTTGTAATGGACGGTGTCAGTGATGAATCGTCTGCTGGGAGGGAGACAGCATCCATGTGGGTATAGTCAGCCACATCATCTGATGTTAGCCAATGTGGCCGTACACTATCACATTCCCATAGTGGCATTACTTCCACTGCTCTGTCAGTGGTTGAGGTATCCACACCCAGACATGGCAGGCCATGGGGTCATGGTCCTGGGTGCACTAGTGAGGACAGCTCATCCAGCAGACATCAGTCACATTCAGGTAGTAGCAGTGCATCTGACCATGGGCATGAATGTTCCACTACAACTCCTGGCAGAACCAGTTCTCATGGACGATTACAACAACAATGAACTTCCACCTCTACCATGGACAGCTCACATCTGTCTGACATACCAAGACATAGAGCTAGTACAGACCCTGGATGTGTTCTTGCAGAGATTCACAGACCAATTTAACCTGGAAGGCCTATACAGACACACAAACAACAATTACATGGTTCAGCAGTGAAGCTTAAAGTTCATTCTGTCTCAATGGCCATTTGTTACTTTATCCAAATTTCTGCCTGTTTCTCTTTCTTACTAACACCCACTAATTTACCTTTTGTGTCAGCCTAGCCTTCCTGCCCCTCCCCCCACAACACCATGTACAAGTGATGATAACTGTAGTTGGGAGGGTGGCCTGATGGTTAAGGTGTTTGCCTTACAAACACAAGGTGCAGGGTTTGAGTCTCACAAGGGGTAATTGGCTAGGCTTAAAATGGCTCGCAAGGGCAGTTAGTTTAGTACTAACCTATTAGGCCACAAAACGATGGGCTAGGCTTGTAAATGCCCTCGGGCAGATAGCCTAGTATGAACCTATGAACCTATGAACCTATATCCCTGTTTCTGTCTTTTGGATTCAGGGATACATAAGCTTTGTGTCTGATGCTCAGGGTGTATAGCTAACTTAGTGCTTACTACATCTGTGTTTGCGATGTTATTTTGCTAATTGTACGTTTTACATATTTTGGTCTTACAGAGTTAGACAAGTGATAGAATCAAAACAATTCTTACATCAGTATTTTTAACAATCTTCTGTTGGTTATGAAGTCTGAAACTGAAATGTGTCATTAATTTCTAACTTCTCTTTTTAATGATTTGCCAGTGAAACAGTATAAGGCCAAACTGAGGACATTTGGTGACCATCAGTACTTTTGCGAGGTATGAATGTGTGACTCTTTGATGCCTGAAGCCTATTACTTGATAGAGGACACGTATTCACATAAATCTCTGCTGTCACTTGTTGAAGTCATTGCTGTACAAGTCACTCCACCTTTTACTTAACTTACAGTACCAAGTAACAACATGCAAAGATATGCCATTCATTTGTATTATTACACAGTTTTGTTTTAATAGTTCAACACTTACCTTGTAAATCCAGCAGTTGCTACAGTTTTATTTCAGGGATGAGTCTGTCTAATGCGAGCAGTGCACAACCATTATACGGATAAGTAAAAGTAGTGAACATTGCTTGGCATCAATGTTACAGTATGTTTGTGCACAGGATGAAAGTTTTAGGCCCCTTAGGTGGTTAGGGATTGTGCTATGCGTTGCCACTTAGCCAATGCAAAGGCATATTGAGCTCGCCTACATCTGCCTACACCCACAGCAGCTGCTGGTTCCCACTCTGACTCCTCACCTGCATGTAGCTGTGGTGACCTAGCCATTGGTGGTGGGATATGTGCCCCTTCCCCTTGTAGATTCTGCTGAAAGTCACAGGATGACGTTGTAAAGCATGGCCCAGATGGTGAAGATTTCAGTACATCTACATGGAATGTACTGCAGTTCTCCTCCAGATCTACTTAGACATCAGAATCGTGACTTCAGCAACCTAAACACACACTCTATAATATTTCTGGCTTGAGTGTATACCTATTATGGCATTCTTCAGTGGGTGTGTGTGCATTTCTAATGGGTATCATCAGCCATGGTTCCAGTGCATAACCTGCATCCACCAGTAAATGACCATAAGGGATATCACCCCTAATGAACATCTGGTAGAGTTGGGAGGTATGCCAGATATGTGAGTGGTGGTAACTGGCTGGGTTGCCAGCACACACATTCAAGATTATTCCCTTAGTGTTACACACAACCTGGCAGTTAATGGAGTGGAAGCCCTTTCTATTTATGTAGATCCTTTCCTGTTCCATATATGGTGCCTTGATTTATATATGTCTACAATCTATGGCACCCAGTACTTCAGCTTAGTGTGCTACAGGGTAGAACTCCTGCATATTTGTGGCCCTGTCTTCATGAGTATGGAAAAAATATATGTGGTCACTGCCATACTGGAGCATAGCATTCAGGACTTGATGGAGAATCCTGGATGCTGATGCTTGTGACACCCTAAAATTCTAAGGGATACACATACACTTTGTTTCCACTGGTACTGGTCCCCCTCAGTATACCCAGGGTCTGAGCTGAGGACAACAGCGGTTGCAGAATTCCTAAAGTGTGTCTCTATCCACCCTGTAGCACTCTACAATTTCCACCTCATTCAGATTGTGATAAGTTAAACAGGGTCTGAAAACCCTTCTTCTTGGCTGTGGTCTATTAGCAGTGGCAGCAGCATAGACCTCAGCCTGTTACACATACACATGAATTAAAGCAACAGCAACCCCTAACACTTTTCCTGTGTAGACTCCTTTCCATGACTATATTCCAATAGGTTTTGGAATTCACTGGGAAAATTAGCACTGAGTCTACACAGTTGCTTTATAGCGTGTTGAATAGTTCCTCCATCTTGGAATGGTTGATTAGCATACAATTCATCTGTTAATGTTGTAATTAGCATGCCATGGTGTTTAACGTGGTTGTGCAGCTCTACACACCATGTAGAGCCACTTACTGGAACAAAACAGTGCACTACCACGTGTGCATCATGCAGCAATGTGCACACAGTCCTAACAGAATGTGTAGGTTTTACTGAATCTGCCCTATAGTCTACACACACACACATATATATATATATATATATATATATATATATATATATATATATATATCACACACACACACACACACACACACACAGGTCCCTTTCAAAACATCTAAAACTCATATTATCTAAATTCACATCGAGACCAGAACAGCTAAAACCCAAAACATCTAAAACTCATAACATCAACTTTCATAACATCTAAAATGTGCATCATAACATCGAACACTACAAATCACATTAAAATAAGATCCCCTCCACATATAACGACACCAAACTACCAAACACACTTTTTACTACGTTTCTGCAAGCTCCCCTGCACCCCCATGTGGGGGGATCTGCCCCCTCCTCCAGTAAATTAAATAAACCAACTCCGAGATCACACTACAGTGGGAAAAAGTTAATTTCCTAACCCCACTGTATCACGATCACCATAAAGAATGTACACATAATGTCTATATCACTTACCTGTAAGGCCTAAACAACACATACAGAATGGCAAAAGAAACACAATAAAAAGAGTATAAATTCCTACACTATATAAATAATAACTATAGAAATAAAAACTACAACATCTCATAGTGATACCACAAGATTAACAGATTAAACTATAATATTTACATATAAAAGCAAAAACAAAGTTACCAGGAAGTAAATACTCTCTGTGCAAGAGAGCAAAATAATCCAAGTAAACAAACCACAGGAGAGTAAAACAGGGCTGTAAACCAGTTGTAGCATAAAATCTCATCGGCAGCAAATACTCCACAAATTCTGACAAAAAGATGGACAAAAGTGGTAAAATCCAAGAGTAAATCGATTTATAGAGAAAATAGACAAGCATTTTCACACAAAAACGGCTTTATCAAGCCATATACAAAACAAAAAAGGTGCACTTTTTAAATGCCGGAAAGTCCACATCACAATTCCATCACTTCCCTTTGCAAATCTTAAAGGTATATATCAAAAAATAAAGGTACATATCTTAAATCATCAAGGAAAAAGCTCATAAACAAGGTATTTTATGTAAAATAATCATATTATACACTAACAATATATTCCTCATATAAAGAACAAACTCAATGGTAAAATCTAGAGATATATGTTAAAAAACTGTGCAAGTAAATATAGATTTGAATGTATATACCATAAACAGAAAGTATATATCATACATAAAAAATGTATGTATATATATATATATATATATATATATATATATATATATACGGTTCTACCTGACATAGCCGAAACCACACAACACCGACAACCACATCACCGACACCACATATTCGACAGTCCATAAACACGAAACCACACATAACCGACAACGAAATAACCGACGGTACACAAACACGAAACCCCATACACTGCACACACCACAATAACAATTATTAAAAACAAAACACATCCCCATTCCACAAACCACACACACAACACAAGCACACCAAAATCCTTACAAGCCCACACTAAACCTTACCCTAACCCTAAGGTCCGTCACTATCGCACACTTACCTACCCGCTCCCTAACCCTAACTCACTTAACCCCTATCGCCCTAAC